>NC_090650.1:336643747-336931247 GCF_040937935.1 Hyperolius riggenbachi
GTGCGGCGTTAGGGTTATGGTGTAAAGTGTAGCGTTATGGTATTGCACTGCATGCAGGTGCTATCTCTAAGCATACACCAGATACAGGGAAGCATACTTTTGATTGTCTGTATGCTTCACTGTACCTACTGTATACAATGCAACGTGGTGGCAATGTGCAGTACAACTTTTTTGATGCGTTCAATCTGTTCCTATTGAACAGGGAACACAACGCAAAGTCCCACTGTGAACCTAGCCTCACACAAAACAATCATTTTAGATTAGTATGGGTGGCACAGTGGTGCATTATTATTGTTATTAGTTGTTATGTATATAGCGCCAACATCTTCCGTAGCACTCTACATAATAGAAAACAGACAATGGTACAGAGCACAGATACATGAGCAGCACAACACACTTCACAATCAGGACATCCAGCAACACAAATATACACATGCTTGATGTGTGGTTTCAAACATCACCATTACTGGTACATGTTTCTTTAATAAACTACAGCAGAAACAAGAGTCACTAGGGGGAAGTCCCTGCCCTTGTAAGCTTACAGTCTATTAGTCGACAGCACTCTTGCCTTGCAGCTATGGATAATCGGTTACAGTCTGAACCAGGACACTATCTGCATGGAGATTGTATGTTATCCCTGTGTTTGTGTGTGTTTCCTCTGGGCATTCTGTTCCCTTCCTACATCCCCAAAACGTAAGCCTGGTACACAACTTCAATTTTGATTGGCCAATCACTGACCAATTTTACCAACTCCATGTTGTACTAGTCCAGTTTCACATTAGCAGCCCGCGTTCGCGTTGCAATGGGATCGGACGATCACACTGCAACGCTAAAAAGAAGCCTCGTATACACCCGCTTTGATGCATTTACTTCCTGTGGCCAAAATATGAATTACCAGGAAATGTATTGAAAAAATATGCTTTCATGCATGCGCGCCGCAATGCGAAATAGTTTTAAATATCTGCATCGCCTTTGACTTACATGATTTCCATTCAATGCAGGTCGCCACGGATGTTGATCCATAACGTGCTAATGCGTCTGCATCATATAGGATACTAAAATATGATACTCTCTATCGCACCGCATCAGGTATAAAATATCCCATAGACTTTCATTGCTTTAGTGTTACCCTGCAGTAAAAACGGGTAACGCAACGCATTGAAAACACTCTAGTGTGAAAGGGGCCTGAGAGTTTACTTACACCATCTGTTCATAAATCTGTTGGAGGTGGTAAGATTGGCTAATCATTGGGCAATCAAGTTGAGCATGAAGTGCCCAGTTGGTCATTAGTGATCCAACATAGAGGATCACTATTGACCTTGTCATCAACCCCCTGTGTGCACACTAGATGTTCGCCTGAGATGATTAAGCAATTGTTTTGGGAGACATACAGCTAGTGTGCGACTGTACCTACACAGGCAGGATCTAGTTGGGCCAATCAAAGGCACTTGCTGTTGATCCTGGTTGGCCCAGTCCCAAGCTGCATACAATTTGTATTAAATGTGCATGCAGGCTGGAAATAATAGCATATCGTTGACCATCTCTATTGTTGATATGACAGTAATTGGTAAGAAGTCCCATCAAAGACACCAACAGCAATGCGATCAAGAAAGACCTTTTTTAAACGATAGTGGACTTGTTCAACTACAATGTAGAGAGCCGCTACTAGGTGATTGCCAGAAAAACAAAAATTGAGATATCAGTTGTGTGACTTATTTCCTTGTTGCAGAGAATTATTAGCGCACAGATGTATATGATGATGGGTTCAGTGACTGAGCATATGACTGCTGCAAGATGCTGGAAAGAAGAGGACATATGATTCTCATATGATCTGTGCAGGATGATCACCAGCCGATAACAGGCCCAGCATTACAGCTTATGCTACTGTGAACTCTAATGCGAGTTTAATTATATTTACTGTATCTGTCTGTGTAATTCCGAGGAGCAACGGTAAATCTTAAAGTACATCCAAGCTGAAATATTAAAGATTAGATCTACTTACCTGGTAGTGTATCTGGTCCCTCGCAGTGGTTCCGCTGCCCTCTAATGTGCTGCTAACCCCCCTGAAAGATCGCAGACCACTGCCTTGGGCTAATGCTAATGCACATGCATAGGTGCATCCCTGAGCCTCTCTTGATCACGCTCCCATGCGCAATTTAAGTCCTTGTGAACTGCACAAGCGATTGAGAGAGACGCATGAAAGCACCGATGCAATATCCTGCAACCACCGTTGAGGTCGGCAATCTTTCAGAGGGGCTAGCGGCATACTGGACGGCAGCGGAACTGTTAGGGACCAGCTAGGGGCTGGAAGAAGCCCCAAGTAGATCTAATTTTTAACATTTCAGCTGGGATGTCCTTAAAGGTACCATTTTTAGTAAACAATCATATTTTAATCAATTTATTTAGATCGTATTGTATGAAAGCAGAGAAGCTGGTGAGTCCTAAACAATTGCATTATTGATCATTGTTTTAAAGGACAACTTTTAAAAGGTACCCATTTTTTCAGACCCCCCCCCCCCCCCCCCCACTTAATAACACACACCAATTTTAATAAAAGGCAGTGACCGTAAAATGTTTTTGATTGTTTGTTTTTCTGCGTTGTACCTGATAAACTGTGACATTTTTGTTCCTAATTTGCCCATCAACCAGTTTGTTAGAGGGGATCCCACAGAATTCACAAATGATCGAATGCACTTACCGGGTACTTACATGGTATTACCCTGTGATTGGCAACAGAAAGCTTCCGATCACAGGACAATACTTGCGCTGATGCCTATTAGATCATTTGTGGATGCTCCCCTGTGAAGATGTACTGCTCTGACGCTTTCAGTATCTTTATGGAACACAGTTTATCAGTGTATCAGTTAAAATGCAGGACGCCTTTTATTAAAATTGCTGTGTGCTTATTGTAAACATTCCAGAATGTATCTCTCTTGATATGTATGTTTTATCATGATTTTCACTGAACTTATTGACCCACTATTGTTTGTTCATTTAAATTTTTATCAATAAAAGTGTTTAAAAAAAATTGCTGTGTGCTTTATTAAGGTAGGTCTGGATAAAAGGATACCCTTTGATAGTTGACCTTTAAATAATTGGTTGATTGGTGGGGCAGAACTTTTTCATAGATGCAGCCGTAACTAGTTTAGATACGCTTGCAAGTTGGATTCTTTAATGGGATGAGATGGCCGGGGGTGGAGGGGGAATATACATACCTTGAGCTTCATCCAGCAGCCTCCTTCAGACAGATCGCTCCCTTGCCGTCCTTCTGCGCTGTCTGGATAGTCCTCCATCGGCCATGGAGAATCCACCTGTTGGGGCCGGTCAGCGCAGGCGAAGTCTGGCCGCCGCATTCCCCCTTCGAACACCTGTTGTCGGGGGAGTACTGTGCAGACATAGAATGCTCCCGGCTATGGGAGTCCGATGGGGCGCACTTGCAAAGTATGCCCCGGACCGGAGGACTCCCCGAGGCCTGTTGCGGACTATCCAGACAGAGCAGAAAGACAGCGAGGGAGCATTCGGAGTGAAGGGGGCCGGAGGAAGCCCCAAGTATGTATATTTTTTACCCACTGCCATCTCAGGATTACTGTAAAGCTGTGGATTGATTGAATAGAATCTGTTCTTTTCATCTGAATTATCGTATTGAAAATATGATTGAACAGCCGCTAAAAATGGCACCAAATGGGCTCCTTTAGTTTACCACTCAGACCGAGAGTTACATTTTAATTGGCTGTTTAATTATTGTACTTAAAGAGAACCCGAGGTGGGTTCTAAGAATCCTAATAGCACACAGAGGCTGAGTCTGATATAATGCCCAGCCTCTGTTGCTATACAGTGCCTCCCTAGGCCCCCCTGCGCTCTGCTGTCCTCATAAATCATACGTTGTGCTAGCGACACACAGCGTGTTGCAGCCGGCCATTTACCTTTGGATGTGTCAGTCTTGCCGCTCTACCACCTCCTCTATATCTCCGCTCCTGCCTGCGTCCCTTCCCTCCAATCAGCAGGGAGGTAGGAGACACAGGCGGGGAGTGGCGACATAGAGTAGGCGGGGGAACGGCGAGACTGACACATCCAGATGTAAACACCCGGCTAGCGTTGTCGCTAGCACGGCGTATGATTTATGGGGACAGCAGAGCGCAGGGGGGCCTAGGGGGGCACTGTATAGCAACAGAGGCTGGGCATTATATGCAGACCAGCCTATGTGTGCTATTAGGATTCTTAGAACCCACCTCGGGTTCTCTTTAAAGGGGACTTGAAAATAGTTTAAAAAAAAAAGATTTTCACTTACCTGGGGCTTCTGCCAGCCCCCTGCAGCCGTCCTTTACCCTCACCGGTCCTCAATGATTCCCCGGTCCCCTGCCGCAGCGCAGTTTCGGTATCACCGACTTGTAAGTTGATGGTCACTGCACCTGCGTGGCTCTGGCCGCACGCTTCCTCGCTCCTGCTCACGTCGCCACGAAGGTCCTGAGCAGTCCCAGTACGAGAAAACCTTGTACTGTGTCTGCACAGGACTCTCCCGGCAACGTGAGCGGGAGCGAGGATGTGTGCAGCTAGGGCCGCGCAGGAGCAGTGGACGCGACTGGCAATACCGAGACTGCGGCGGACCGGAGGATCATTCCAGGTCGGCAATGGCACAGAACGGCTGCAGAGGGCTGGCAGAAGCCCCAGGTAAGTGAAAATCTTTTTTTTTTTTTTTAAACTATCTTCAGATCTGATTTCACTGTTTGCCTTCTTGCACAAGTCTATAGCTATTTACTTTCACACAGGGAATGGGTGAATTGTAAAGAATTAGCAGGAAAGGTATAACTATTTGCTGGAGTTCTTAAATACAAGACTTCAAAGCTGGTTGCGCATTGGTGTAGGTAAACAGAATAAACACATGATACATTTCAAGGCTGTCTGACGGCTTCGCAGTGTACTAACACAAGAGATCTGTTTGTGTCCTGATCATCAGTCCTATACATACTCCAATCACAGAGCTAAGTTCCTCTCCATCACACACACTACACATGCACAAATCAGGATGATGCAAGAAGAATTCCAGTCATTGTATTTCATTCAAATTCAATGGCATAGGAGTTGTGTCAGCATATTTGTTTTAATTATTGGGTCTATGCTTTAAAAAAAATTTGAATTTCAAAAACATTATCTTGAATTAACAAACACTAACAGTTTCTATGGCTAGGGTCACAGAGGAGCGTTGTGGTGCGGCGTAAAAGCCGTATTGTATCGTGGAATGTCACATTGCAATACACAAGCAATGCAATGTTCACAGAGCAGCCGGTGGGGTGTGTTTGATCTGTGTGTGACAGTGAGGCATACCTTTTATTGATTGTATGTGTCGTATCACGCGGGTAACGTGCAGCGCCACTTTCCTGTTGTGTAGCGTTTGTGTTGTGTACAGAAAACGCAATGCTGACTGTGAACCTGGCCTAAAGATGCTATGTAAGTAAGCAGAAATACTCTATTAATTAGCTCCATCTCTATCCATGAAATAATAAGATGGGAAAAGAAACCAATTTCAGGATAGTGAAGAAGGTTTGTTTCACACACAACTGCAATTATTATTGCTTTATACTTTATCAAGCGCCAACATATTCCATGCCGTCCATGGCAAAGCACAGAGTAAGAACAAACATAGGGTACTGGTGCACATAATAGAGCAGACAATGGTATACACTATATATAGTGCATATATACACAATATATACCGTATATACTGGCGTATAAGATGACTTTTTAACCCTTAAAAATCTTCTGAAAAGTCGGGGGTCTTCTTATATGCCGGGTGTCAGATTTTTTGTGTGAGGTTGTCAGGTGCCGGTGTCATGCAGAGCTTTAAATTACCTGATGCTGCACTGTGCCCTGATAGGAAACATAGATCGCACTTTCTGTTTTTTTTAAAAAAACCTGTAATAGCTTATTCCGATCAGCCGCTCGCGTGGGTAGCAGCGCAGCTTCCGGGGTCACCTGACTGGTGACGTGCGCTCTCCACAATACATCCCGGCAATCTCTTCAGGCGTGAGCGTCATCAGTGGAGCGCATACGTCACCAGACAGGTGACGCTGGAAGCTGCTCTGCTAACCGCGCGAGCGGCTGCTCGCAAGAAGATATTACAAGGGGTTATTTTTTAAATAGAGAACGCAATCTATGTTTCCTTTCAGCGGCACAGTGCAGCATCAGGTAATTTAAAGTGAACCTCCGGACTAAAAATAGACTCAGCAGCACTGAAAAGGCCTGGTGTTTCTTTAACAGTTTCACAGCATCAGAACTTTGTTTCTCTTATCCAAGCCTCATTTTTAGCTGCACAGAAGAAAACTGCCCAGGCTTTTTTCCCCTGATGCTGTGCAAAGCATGATGGGATTTCTGACGTTGTTGCTCTCGTTCTGCTGTTTTGGTGCAAATTTTTTCTTTTTTACATTTTGAATTTGACATTTGAAGCCTAGCGTGTACAGCTGGGAGGGGTTATCAGGACACAGGACAGTTGGAACTGTGTCTCCTGCTCCTTGTCACCTCCTTTCAACCAAAAAGATGGCTGCCCCCATGACAAAGATGGCAGCCCCCATGAATCACAAACATTTGCCTGTTCTTTTAAAACAGGGTGGGTAAAAAATTATATTACCTATCTATTCTAATTAACATAACTAATGTAACTTAATGACAGTATGTTTGTTTAGGCTGAAGTTCCCCTTTAAAGCTCTGCATGACACCCGGCACCCTCACACTGAACTGGGTAGTCTTAAGTTCAATTATACACATAAGTATTTTAAGTAACTGTGCTTACCTTTCTACTACATAGATCTAGTAAGATTGTGCAATCAAGATTGTATCATTAGCAGGCACCTTTAGATTACTGAAGTGGTATTTGACCATACATGCTTGATCCGGGCACCACATGTCAAGAGCAGTGGGAGATCAATGGTCCACAAACCAGAACTATGCTTACACTTTAATCCATTGTGGATAGCTTTCAGTAGAAATATGTAGAAATGGAGTTCGGTCTGTAGGGAAGGAATCGATACCTATCCAACTCCAATTGGACAGGGATTAAGCAGGTTTCCACACTGGGCAATAATTGGCTTGTTTATTGCTAGCTTTCCATTATTATCAGAAGCGGGATTCCCGCTTCAAATCTCGGTGTGTATGGTCTGCTGCAGGCACGTGCAGAGGGGGGTGCTCTGGGTGCCCAGGCCCCCCCCCCCTCTTTAAAATCAGCAAAAAAGGCCCCTCTGATCGCGCAAAATAAGCCCCGCCCCTACCGCGGTAAGCCCCGCCCACCCGCGAGAAGCTCCGCCTCCGCCTGAGGCACTTTCAGGTGAAGAGGCCTGGATAGGAATCCTAGTGTGGCATACTGACCTCACCCTCCACCTAGGACCCATACTGACCTCTACCTCCCCAAGCACCCATAGTGACTTCTCCCTCACCCACAGGGACCTCTCCATCCACCTAGCACCCACAGTGACTTCTCCCTCCCCAGCACCCACAGTGACCTCTCCCTCCACCTAGCACCCACAGTGACCACTCCCTGCACCTAGCACCCACAGTGACCTCTCCCTCCACCTAGCACCCACAGTGACCTCTCCCTGCACCTAGCACCCACAGTGACCTCTCCCTCCACCTAGCACCCACAGTGACCTCTCCCTCCACCTAGCACCCACAGTGACCTCTCCCTCCACCTAGCACCCACAGTGACCTCTCCCTCCACCAGCACCCACAGTGACCTCTCCCTCCCACAGTGACCTCTCCCTCCACCTAGCACCCACAGTGACCTCTCCCTGCACCTAGCACCCACAGTGACATCTCCTTCTCCAGCACCCACAGTGACCTCTCCCTCCACCTAGCACCCACAGTGACCTCTCCCTGCACCTAGCACCCACAGTGACATCTCCTTCCCCAGCACCCACAGTGACCTCTCCCTTACTCAGCACCCACAGTGACCTCTCCCTCCACCTAGCACCCACAGTGACCTCTCCCTCCACCTAGCACCCACAGTGACCTCTCCCTCCACCTAGCACCCACAGTGACCTCTCCCTCCACCTAGCACCCACAGTGACCTCTCCCTCCACCTAGCACCCACAGTGACCTCTCCCTCCCCCAGCACCCACAGTGACCTCTCCCTCCACCTAGCACCCACAGTGACCTCTCCCTCCACCTAGCACCCACAGTGACCTCTCCCTGCACCTAGCACCCACAGTGACATCTCCTTCCCCAGCACCCACAGTGACCTCTCCCTTACTCAGCACCCACAGTGACCTCTCCCTCCACCTAGCACCCACAGTGACCTCTCCCTCCACCTAGCACCCACAGTGACCTCTCCCTCCACCTAGCACCCACAGTGACCTCTCCCTGCACCTAGCACCCACAGTGACATCTCCTTCCCCAGCACCCACAGTGACCTCTCCCTTACTCAGCACCCACAGTGACCTCTCCCTCCACCTAGCACCCACAGTGACCTCTCCCTCCACCTAGCACCCACAGTGACCTCTCCCTCCACCTAGCACCCACAGTGACCTCTCCCTCCACCTAGCACCCACAGTGACCTCTCCCTCCCCCAGCACCCACAGTGACCTCTCCCTCCACCAGCACCCACAGTGACCTCTCCCTCCCACAGTGACCTCTCCCTCCACCTAGCACCCACAGTGACATCTCCCTCCACCTAGCACCCACAGTGACCTCTCCCTCCACCTAGCACCCACAGTGACCTCTCCCTGCACCTAGCACCCAAAGTGACCTCTCCCTCCACCAGCACCCACAGTGACCTCTCCCTCCCACAGTGACCTCTCCCTCCACCTAGCACCCACAGTGACCTCTCCCTGCACCTAGCACCCACAGTGACCTCTCCCTGCACCTAGCACCCACAGTGACCTCTCCCTCCACCTAGCACCCACAGTGACCTCTCCCTCCACCTAGCACCCACAGTGACCTCTCCCTCCACCTAGCATCCACAGTGACCTCTCCCTGCACCTAGCACCCACAGTGACCTCTCCCTCCACCAGCACCCACAGTGACCTCTCCCTGCACCTAGCACCCACAGTGACATCTCCTTCCCCAGCACCCACAGTGACCTCTCCCTCCACCTAGCACCCACAGTGACCTCTCCCTGCACCTGGCACCCACAGTGACCTCTCCTTCCCCAGCACCCACAGTGATCTCTCCCTTACTCAGCACCCACAGTGACCTCTCCCTCCACCTAGCACCCACAGTGACCTCTCCCTCCACCTAGCACCCACAGTGACATCTCCTTCCCCAGCACCCACAGTGACCTCTCCCTCCCACAGTGACCTCTCCCTTCACCTACCACCCACAATCACCTCTCCTTCCCCAAATCTAGCAGTGATCCTGCCTACCCCAGCACCCACACTGACCTATCCTTCCCCCAGCACCCACAGTGATCTTTCCCTCCCCCAGAGGCTACCCTCCTGTACCCTGCAGCACTTACAGGGACCTCCCATCCCAAAAGCAGCGCCTATAGTGACCTCTCCCAACACACAGCATCCACAACTACTCCCTCCTCCAATAACTACAATGACCTCTCCCAGCACCCACAGTGACCTCCCCTTCCTCCAGCACCCACACTGACCTCTACCTCCCCCAGCAACCACACTGACCTCTACCTCCCCTAGCAGCAACTATGCCATTCATAGCAGTACCCACAGTGACCTCCCACTCCCTGCACCCACCGCAATCCCACCAATATTCAGCACCCACATTACACTCAACCAGTAACCCCCACTATAGCAAGCACCCAGTACTTGCACCAAGCAACTTTCACCTAATACTTATATCCGACCTCCATATGGCACTTAGTACTTGCATCATTCACCCTATAGCTGGCACCCAGTACTCACACCCACTTGGCACAGTACTTGCACATTATCTGAACTCACATAAACCAGTACCAGCCCCCAAAGTACCTGCACTCAGAATCCACATGACACACGATGCCCACCCATAGCTAGCACCTAGTGCAGGCAATGCACCAAGTATTCACACCAATGTACCTGCACCCAACACCCACATGTTTCATCTGCAGTAGTTCCAGTTGCACTAAGCCTCCACTTGGTGCCCAGCACAAACACCAAACACTCACATATGACATCTAGTACTTGCACCCAGAACTCACAAGGGACTGAGTACCTGCAATCAACACCTACATGATGCTTGACACCAACCCATACAGCCAGAATGCACATGACACCCTGTGCCAGCACCCAGAACCCACATGGCACCCAGCATCTGCCTTTAGCACTCACATGACAACAAATACCCCACTAGCCAGCACCCATTACCCAGATGTCACCATGTACTCGCTCCCAGTACCCACTTGGCACTCAGTATTAGCACCTAAGACCCACATGACACCCTATAACCCCCATAATCAACACCCACATGGCATAGTACTCACACAGCACAAAGTTCCAAAGCCATTATATGCACCCAGTACCCATCCATGGCCAGCACTCAAATAGCAACCAGTACCCACCCTTGGTCTGAACCCATATGAGACTCAGTTCTCTCCCATGGCACACATCCAGACCACACATGGCACTACCTACTCACTCATGTCCAACACTCACATGGCTCCCTGTACCAATTAGCAGTCACATGGCATCCACTATTGTTTATCGCCTTCTGCTACTCATTCAGCACCCAATATAGCATAGCATCCACTGCAAATAAACACACAATACAAACTGGACCTTGGTACCCACAGCAGCTTGACACAGACTTTACTTTGGCACATCGGCACCCACTGCAAATTAGCACAAACTGGACCTTTGCGTCTTACCACCCACTGCATCTGTGCACCCACTGCATCTTGGCACTTACTGCAGTTTTGCATCTACTAATGCTTAGCAACCACTGCATATTGGCAACCACTGCTTCTTTGCCTGAAAGGTGAATCCATGCCTACATCAGGCTCCACTGTGCCCACACTAATAGTGCGCACCTATGACTGCTGATTTGAGGATGGTGGCACCAAAGAAGTTGGTTGGAAGAAGACACAAAGTCTGCCTGATACTTCTATAAAGGTGTGTGTGTGTGTGTGTGTGTGTGTGTGTGTGTGTGTGTGTGTGTGTGTGTGTGTGTGTGTGTGTGTGTGTGTGTGTGTGGTGGGGGGTTAAGACTGCCTAGTGCTTTCTGGAGAAGGGGTATGACATACACAATTTAGCACGATTTATCGATTAGGGCCCCTTTTTCAAATTTGAGCACCCCCCCTTGAGAATCCTCTGCACGGCCCTGGTCTGCTGGCCGTGTAGAGTGCCATACAGAACCCATACAGAGTGGTTTGTATGCTACCTGTGTCTGCATGGATTATCTCCAGGCCTCCAGTACCTTCCACATCCCAAAGATATACAGATAAGATAACCTGCTTCCCTCTAAAAAAAAAAAAAAAAGCCTAAAGCAACCAGTAATGGGTGGTGGATGGGTAAGGTGGGAGCCTAATGCCTGCCTGACGGTTGTAGCGCAGGAGTTACATAATGCACATACAGTGGTGTAAACTTAGACTAAAGGTGGCCACACACGATACAATAAAACGATCCGATTTTACGTTAATTTAATAAAAACGGTCTCCCGAAAAAAATTTAAAGCTTTCTTTCATTCGACTGAAAAATCCTATCGGATTTCCCATTTTCTTCGATTTTAATCGATCTGGAATGCCAGATATTTTTCTTCTATCTTTCTAAAGATTGTATGGTGTGTGTTGGATTGACAATTTATTAATATACACACTCTAGCAATTTTGTCAGAGTTTCCAATAATTTTTATCATAATTGGGGGAAAAATTGAACATAGGTGTGTGGTACATTGGTCATATTTTTGAAATGTTACAATCAGTCAGAAAAATGTATTGCAATTCTTAAATTGAACAGGTACCGTATTTAAAAAATTGTATGGTGTGTGGCCACCTTTACAGTACCATGTCATTCTAAACTACACCTAGCCACACACCTAGCGATGATGGGCAGATTTGACCAAGAGCAAAATCTCTCTCTGATCAAATCTGATTAGAGAGAGATCTGTCAGCTGCTCATACAACACAGACGATTTCCCTATGAAATCTCTCGGGAATCATCTGAGTCTGCTACTTCTGCCGCTGCCCACCTAGTGTATAAATGTACCCCCCTTTGTATTTTTACATTACTGGTCCTTTGCTCCCACCACTTTGTGCCCATCCCTCTTTGGAACCCCTCACTCTTCCATTAGTGACATACATGCCGCCGGCATATAGCACGTGATGTCACACACCACATGTTATGCACTGGCGATGTGTATACCACTATTGGAAGAGCGCAGGTTTCCGAAGATGGATGGGTACCATGCGGTGGGCAACAAAGGACAGGTGAAATGCACACACTAGGGAGGAGGAGGTGAGGTACATTTATACACTGGGGAAACAGCGACGGGTTTCGTCACTCGTCCCGATATGGCTCGCTGTTACCACTGCGCACACATTCAACCACAACCATCTTGCAGCATGTCCGATCGATACATGCAACCAATTTCGGCTCAAAACTGGTCACATCATCAATCGGGCATGCACTTGGCGGTACCGATTGTCATCCGTTTCGATAATAATTATCGAATTGGATGGTCGATCAAATACCAAGTCAAGAAATGTATGGGAACATTAACGTTACCTCTTACAGTGATTATCACTTTTAATCGCAGGTCCACACAGCCTAAGCATAAGAAAAGACGCAATAAATATCCAAAATTTATTTTATTTCTTTTCATAAAAAACGAACTTAGAAAACACATACATTCCACTCATTCTTCAAGTTGAAGTGAGAGCTGCCCGCAGCGGCGCCCTCTACACGCAGACACATATAAAAATATAGCCATTTACAGTATATTCACATATTTACACAATTATTATATAGATTTCTATAAAAAAAAAGGCCCCGAGGGTTCTTTTGTGCAAGAGATTAGTGAACATGTCTATAACCCTCATTTTCTTTGCACTTCTTCCCATTCATGTAAAACGTCAGTTTTTGCTGTGTGGATAGAAGTAGCATGTGTAGTGTGTAAAGGCACGGGCTCCACTAGGTAGAACTTACATTTGGTTTGATCATTTGTGATTGAGTCTTGTAAGCTTTGATTGTCACAGCAAAAACTGAACATATAAAATTATTTTTGAAGAGGCACCTGAGATTCAGAGGAATGACTAAAAAGAGAAGTGTAGCTATATCCTGAATATGCCAATTCTGCAATGCAAGTATAATCCATTGCTGATTTTGCTTTGCCAAAGAGATCTAAAGCTAACCATATACAAATAGATTTTTGGAAATTCGGGTAAACATCATTCTGACATTGATTCTGACAGATTTTCTCTGGATTCAGTGTTTTTACCAAATCGAACACCTACCCTATTAAAACTGGAGATACTGTATAACTACCTTATGCCTGGTACCATTATGCAATTTCCTGTCAGATTGACAGTCGAATTGATTATTTCCAACAGATCTGATTTCCAATCCTTTTTCTGATTGATTTTGTATAGAAGTGATAGGAAAATTGATCCAAAAACATTCAGAAATTGGATCGGACTTGTTTGAAATAAATCAATTCGACCGTCAATCTGATGGGAAATTGCATTGTGTGTATCAAGCATTAGATTTTCCTGATTGTCTCCAATTTACAAGCACTTTTCATTACCGGCAGCCTGTACACATATACTACAAGTCTGCCTGCTGATTCTCCCCCACTGGCTGTGTGTAACAGGATTACTAATATGTTCTGGGATCTGCACATCAGGTCTGGTAACCAATAATCTGAGCACAGGTGATGGTATTATGTATAACAACAACCTAAATTAGATAAAAGTCCAGTATACTCAGACCCTCAGACAAGCGAGCATACCCATAGCAGTGCATACTGTTGTTATTGTGGCGCGATCTGTAATTCTGATAGGCATTTAAAAAGCAAAATAAGTAATGAAGTATAATTGCTTTGCTGGACATTTGAAGTAGAACTGGCATATTTACATTAGAACTATGCTTATTTTTTAAGTTAAGACATTTATACTTAAGTGTGTTTAACATAACATAACATGAGGCTCTGATCAATGATGCAATATACTTGTATTATTTATTTTACACCTCTTTAAAGATACAGGTGTGACAACCTCAGCATGTACAATATCAGCTGTCATGCCTGGCAAACGACATGCAATTTCCCGTCAGACTGGGCGAATCGATTATTTCCTACAGGTCCGATTTGATTCCTGATCACTTTTTATGATCAATTTTCCCATCACTTCTACCGTATACAAGATCGATCGGAAAATCCGAAATCAGATTGGACCTATTGGAAATAATCAATTCAACCCCGCTGATGGGAATTTGCATGATGTGTACCAGGCATAACACTTTGCTTATACTTACTGTAAACATGCTGCAGTGTGTGCTGAATTCTTCTTGAACAATTAATGCTGACCAACTGCCGCTATAGTTGTAAAGTAATGCCTGGTACACACAATGAGATTTTTTGGCAGATTTACTGCCAGATCAATTATTTCCAACATGTTTGATCTGATTTTGGATCGATTTCCCATAGAGGTGAACGGAAAATCGATTGGAAATCCGATCGGACATGTTGGAAATGATCGATCTAGTATTAACTCTGAGAAAAAAAAATCTCATAGTGTGTACCAGGCATAATTCTGTACACTCATTAAGATCCCTAATTCAAGTCCTGAATAATAAAATCTGCAAACTACAGCTGCTTCTGGCTCATTTCTGTTTTACCATGTCTGTAAATAACTAGCACTGGTGAAAGGATAAACAGCTGTCTGCAAGTTGGATAATATGGCTCAGTAAAGTTAATACGCTATAGGGCTGCGTAGTATACTAGTTAAGGGCTTTGCCTCTGACACAGGACCCCAGGGTTAGCATCTCGGCTCTTCCTATTCAGTAAGCCGCCACCTATTCAGTGAAGAGACCTTGGGCAAGACTCCCTAACACTGCTACTGCCTAAAGAGCGCACCCTAGTGGCAGCAGCTTTGGTGCTTTGAGTCTGCCAGGAGAAAAGCACGATATAAATGTTATATGTCTTGTCTTTATCTTCAGATACAACGGGGTGTATGCACTAGATTGCGTTAAGCAGAATAGCGTGCGTAGTCTTGCGCACGATAAGCAGAGTGTAATACATTGCATGTAAAATATGGCATTTGGCTATACTCATAATGCAGTCAGACTTTATGCACGTTATTCTGCTTACGGCACTATAGTGCATACCCCCTTTCTGTTTTAGATAGGCATTATCTCTTTCTACACAATAGTGACAGAAATAAGCTTCTAGTTTAGAACAGAAGCAAAATCCTATACAAAGGCTAGTAATACGGATTCATTGCATTATTTGACCAGAGCCTAATTTTAAGTTACTTTAAACATACTTTGAGTATAAGCACACTAAATTAAGGCATTGTGAAAGAAAAAAAAAATACTATCCGGTTGAAATGGTTTAGGCAGTAATCTGATTTTTATCGCTGTTGTCATATTGCAAGAGTCATAAAGAGTTGCTTCTTATAAGCCTTCAGCTTTATTGCTGAGGACCTGAAATATCTTGTTCATCTCTCCCAACATTTCATGATAAGACAAGGTCTGCCTTGATTCTTTGGTATACCTTTGGATTGTCCCCAGGCTGTGCAGAAGGAATCCTGGATGAGCTCAGACCTGATTGGTCAGTGTGAAGTCCTGATAGGTGAGCACGAGTGAGCTAACAAAGTCCTGATTGGTCAGTGTGGAAGAGCTCAGAAAGTCCTGATAGGTGAGCGCGAGTGAGCTAAAACAAAGTCCTGATTGGTCACCATGTGTTGACAGCAGGCAGTCAGTGGGTTACACAGCACCCAGACTCCTCATGCTTGTGCAGTAGGGACATTCTGGAAAAAGTTTTGGAACAACTTTTGCATTGATATTTCTTCACATCTGAGTGGGTTTGCAAATGGGCTCTCAGATTTGACCTGTCCGCAAAAGCCCTGTTGCAGTGTGGGCATGAGAATGGCTTTTCTCCTGAAAGAAAAAAAAACATAATACATTTAAAAAGATTAATGGCATATAATCATCCTGTGTCAGTAAAAGAAGCAATGAGGTTTCTTTAAACAATGCAAATAAAATATGAAGACTATAGCGAACCATAAGAAGTTTCCCATCAGTTGAGAGCAGTCAGAGCTACAGTATGTAACATGCTTGCATCAATACACTGCTATATCATAGTTTAACAAAATAACACTGCACGCAGCATACGGTGCATCATCATATTCACAGTCCTTCTGCCCACTGTACTGTTTTACCTGGACACATCCGGCTCAGCAAAAGAATGAACAGAACTGCATAACACTCAGTCATAGGCTTGTTTCTTGGTTGCTAGGTGAAGCATGCATTTTGTTGTGGGCATTGGGAGAAGTTTGGCTCAGGGTGTATTTTGGTGCAAGCTGTGCCAAACCTTTTCATTCAGTTCAACATATTATTTATTGGTGCACTTTTATGATGCATACACACATCCAATTTTGATTGGCCAAACACTGACCGACTTTACCACCTCTATGTAGTATGAGGGTTCACAGATTTTGAAAACTATGAGCATATTGTGTAGGTAAGCTCTCAAACTACAAGGAAGTGGTAAAATCGTCCAATCATTGGCCAAACAAAATTGGACGTGTGTACCAGGCTTTAAGCCTAGTACACTTTCAATTATCATTGACCAATCATTTACCAATTTTACCACCTCCAGAGTATTCTATAACTGTTGATCCTCATACTACATAGAGGTGATAAAATTGGTCAGTGATTGGCCAATCATAATTGAAAGTGTGTACCAGGCTTTCGGGTTAGTTTAGTCTTACTGAAACATTTTGGAAGGTCAGGGTTAGGTGCTGAAAAGAAGGGTTGTTCAGGAGAGAGGATAGTAGAAGGTTAGCCTTTTTAGCAAGTGTTGGAATGTTAGGGTTAGGCACCAACCAGGATAATTAAGTTTAGGTGACATTAAGGGGGGGTTAGCACCAATACGAATTCATCATTTTAGGTTTCAATAAGTATGTTTAGGTGTTAGGACAATAAGGGCTAGGGTTTAGGGCCAATAAGGAGGGTTAGGAACTGACAATTTAAGGTTGGGGCCTGCAGTCGGTAAGGAGGTTTAGAACTACCCATTGACAAGGGTGATGAAGGCTAGGTATTGATAACAAGGATTAGCGTTAGGGGCAGGTAAAAAAGATTTGGGAAAATGCTGAAGAGAAAGTTGAAGCACACACTAAAAATACTTCAAGCCAAGCTACCTAGCAGCATACAATTTTCTTTTACAGCAAGACCTTATAGAACATAAAAAGTTCTACCCAGCAATTCATAACTGAAGCAGACCAACTGTCAGGGGCAGACTATCATTGCCATTTGTAGTTGTAAATTAAAATCAACACAATGGGCTCGATTCACAAAGCGGTGATAACCCAGTTAAAGACTTTAGGCGTGATAACCATTTTTATCATGCCTAAACTCAGTTTAGGCATGATAAGTTTAGGCATGATAAGTTTAGGCATGATAAGTTTAGATAAGTTTAGATCGCATGCAAAGTCCTGCACGCAAAGCAGCGCCATTAAATTCTATGCAAAGTGCACCAGACTTTGCTAGCGCAAAACTTTTGATCAGCTGTGCACTGCGGTGCTAACCCAGTTGGTGCTTAAACTTATCACGCCTAAAAACTTATCACACCTAAACTTATCATGCCTAAACTTATCACACCTAAACTTATCACACCTAAACTTATCATGCCTAAACAGAGTTTAGGCGTGATAAAGGGCTTTTCACCACGGTGCTAACTGTTAGCACCGCTTTGTGAATCAGGCCCCATGTGCAAACTTCAGACCATAATAGGCAGAGCAAGCTTAGATACTACTTTATGGTACATAGGTAAAGTGTGTTACTATTTATGGATAACTGGGCAGAAAATGCCAGTTGAGAGTTACAGTTAGGTGTGCAATAAGTGCACCTGTGCTGGTCTGAGGGACTGGACATAGCGGATCTTAAAGAGAGTTGTTATCCACTACAAAGAGTTACATTTAATCAATATATTTCCAATCACATGGGTAAAATCAGGACTTGTGGAGCTTTCATAAGTTAAGTGACATTAGGGACATTAATTCACCATAAAAATGAAGACGATTGAACGGTATGTTCTCCACACTTCTGCAATTCTTCTGGTATAGAGTCTGCATAACGTTACGCAACTATATATTCCACACTTTTACCTCTAGAGAAACAAGCAATCAATGCATCTAGTAAGGCTTTTGCCTGCTGTTACCTGTGTGAGTTCTGATGTGTCCTTGCAATAGCCATGGTCTGGAGAAAGCCTTTCCACAGATCTTGCACACACAGGGTAACGTGTGAGTCCTGATGTGCATCTTTAGAGCCCCCAGACTCACGTACTCCTTTTCACAGTACTTGCAGCTGAACGATTTCCTAGCCTGAGCATCACAGTGCAGCTGCTTGTGCTTGGCCAAGCCGGAGAACGTGGAGTAGGTCTTGCTGCACAGGCTGCACTGAAACTTTTCCACCTCTATGGCATGGGGGTCAGAAAGTTTGGATTGGATCCTCTCCTCCTCATCGCTGATGGGACTCTCAGAGCCACTGTGGTCTTTAGATGAGGTGTCAGACTGAGGAGGTGGACTGCCCCGTCCTAGTGATGGAGGGTATCCTGACAGGGGTGACAGGTCTCCGGGAAGGGTAGGGGGGAGCAGGCTAGTCCACACTGTGATAGGGCTGTAGGCCACTGAGCTGAGGATGTCTGCCTGAGGGATCATCGACACGGGGTATCGTTCATAGAGGAATGGAGAGATGATCACTAGAGGAGGGAGGGAACAAATAAAACAATAAGACACAAGTAGTAGTGACAGTGAAAAATGATTCTAAAGCTCAAGTAGAATAACAAAAAAATGAATGGAGACATGAGCACTAGAAGATGAAAACAAAAAATAAACTCAAGTAGTAGTGCCTGAATAGTGAGATCTAATCGATGTATCCCAGAAAGAACAATGTACATAGAATTCAGAACACATCACCAGTGAGATCAGTGAAAAGTATTATAAATGTATTATATGAAAAAGGATCAGGACATGGAATAGTATAGATGAAGAAAACTGCCAGTTGCAACATAATAGCCTTCTAACCGGAAAGTTACCACTTGTGAACAAGTTCCACAGTAAAGAAAGTACTGAGGTCCTTATACTGTGCAGCAGTCCCAGGGTTGCGCTAGGTGACTTGTGCCAGTTACCTGTGTGATTGTCCAGCTCTCCATAATTCGGCTTTTTGGAGGAGTTAAAGTGTTTCTTGACCAGGAAGGATCGTGGCATTTTCAGTAATGAGGAGGCTGGCCAGCCAGATGTGAGAGCTTTGGAGTAACGGTTTGCACAACGCCCAGCCCAGCTGCCTGCTCCCTATAGCATGGTGCGAGCGCTATAGAGTGAGAGAGTCCATGCACTGGAGAACACTGGCACTGCGTGGACTTCTTGCAAAGTGCTGTAAATAGCTACTAGTCAAGTGCAGGAGGGGAGGGAGCTCGCAGACTCCTCCAATCGTTTCCTAAATAGCTCCAAGCCATCTCACACATCCAGCACGCTTTCTTGGGAGGGTTTTTGGGTGAAGGATCCAATCATTTGGCTAAAGCAGACGCTGTCTCAAGTTTCAGATCCTCCCAATGGGATAGCTCTGGATGGAGAAGACTAGGCTTGTCTCTTGGGGCTGTCAGAAAAGTGCATTGGTCGACGTGCTGACGCTTCTGGCTGTACTGGCTCACGGATGATGGATGAGGAAATTCACTTTACTCCGGACTCCTGAAACTTCAGCCGATCACTGCCCTTTGCTCATTCACATTATCAGTGCTGTGCTACAGTAACATACAGTACACTGTATGTCTTGTTTGCTGAAGGTTATTATTATTATTCATTTATAAAGCTCCAACATATTCTGTGGCGCTGTATGTAAGAAACAAACCAACAAATAATATTTTCATTTTTTTCTATTTTGCTAATGCCTGCCTTTACTATCAGAATTACAGACTGTGTTAAAGGCAAGCACATTAATTGCAGCGTAGTAGATTTGGGTGCAGTCGGCGCTACCATAGACCATAATAGGAATTAAGGTTATAGCGGCGCACAGTTACTAACTTTGGCGCCGTCAGAAGACGGAGCTGAAGTTACTTTTAAAACACTGTAATTTGGCCACCAGCAACAGCTGGAAGCCAAATTACATCATTCCCCACCATCCACATGGACCTGGAGGGGGAAGTGTAATGAACACTGCCGGGACTTGTGTAGGAGCAGGGTAAGCCGTGTATCGGCTGTATCCTGCGCCCAAGGCTCCCGGCGGCGATTTCTCTCGTGCCCGTTAAAGGGATCCTGAGCAGAGAAATAGAATGGAAATCGGAACTTACCTGGGACTTTTTCCATCCCCCCGTAGCCTGCAAAGTTCCTCGACGTCCTCTGGATCCCCTCCGTGGTCCTGCTGGTGACTCCGTTAGATGCTTACGGCTATAGGCGTGTGATCGAGCCAGGTGAGTGGAAGGGCAGCGCATGAACTGTTGCGCACAACTGCGGCCAGAGTCGCGCACCTAACGGAGCCACCAGCCAGAGCACAGAGAAGGAACTTCCAGGCTATGGGGGGCTGGAGGAAGCCCCAGGTAAGTTCAGATTTCCATTTTGTTCCTCTGCTCATGGTACTTTTCATTGCAGAAGGGAAGTAATTCTTCCCTCTCAACATTCACCTGTCACTATGGTTGTGTAGTACATTAGGAATCCTTCTAGTGGGAAGCAAGTGTAGTGCCTGTGGCAGCATAGAGCTAGTTCAGACTTGGGTGATTTTGGGGGTTTTCAGCGCTTTGCTGACCGCCATAGATCAGACAGCAAAGAGCTGAGTCCGCGTATTTTGATGCAAGTATACACACTGCAGCATGCGTTACAATTTGTTTAAAATCGTAAAAGTGCTGCATTCAGCATTGTTGGAGTGATCGCGATGCATTTTCGGGATCAAACAAAATCCTAGAGCACAATCCAGGGGTGTAGCAATAGGGGTTGCAGATGTCTCAATCGCACCGGGGCTCCTGGGACAGTAGGGCCCTCCCTCAACCCCTCAGTATTAGCTCTTTATTTTGTCCTGCTTGTAATGATCACTTCTATAAATGCTTTAATAATCAATTATCATGAACAAGCTGTTTCCCATCCCCTTCTTGCACCCACTAGGAGCGATTTCTGATCGCTAGTGATTTGTAAAAGCTCTTGCTAATGCAATGCTATGGGGGATTTTATAAAATCACATCGCTCAAGTGGGATCACACCCATAGCATTGCATTAGCAAGAGTTTTCAAATCGCAAAGTGCTCAGAAAATCGCTCCTAGTGGGTTTCTGGCCTAACACTGTGTTGTCCTTGGCAGGTGTTGGTGCGTCGTATCAATTGTTATGTATAGAGTGCTTGTGGGGAGCCCCATGTAAAACTCGCACCGGGGCCCACAGCTCCTT
Organism: Hyperolius riggenbachi; assembly: GCF_040937935.1. Taxonomy (NCBI): domain Eukaryota; kingdom Metazoa; phylum Chordata; class Amphibia; order Anura; family Hyperoliidae; genus Hyperolius; species Hyperolius riggenbachi. The sequence continues at coordinate 336,665,253 of NC_090650.1, forward strand.
AGCTACGCCACTGGCACAGGCGCTGTACAATTACATTACAAATTGCATTTTGTGATTGCAAATGTGAACCAATCGCAAATTTGCGGCATGAAGTTTTGCATTTACATCATGATTTGCAATTCTCGTTTAATAGAATGAGAATCACAACGCAATGGCCCCCGATATGCTGCATGCAGCGAATTTGCCACAGGGATGTTCACACTAGGGGATACACAGCACATTGTCCAGGGCTGCAGGCTGTGATCACAGGGCTGCCCACACTGGGGGATATATGACACTTTGTCATCTGTCCAGGGCTGCAGGCTGCGATCACCCCAGGGCTGCATGCACTGGGGATACACGGCATTTTGTCATCCATCCAGGGCTGCTGGCTTTGTTCAGCACAGGGCCGCATACACTGGGGGATACATGGCACATTGTCATCTGTCCAGGGCTGCAGGCTGCGATCACCACAGGGCCGCATACACTGGAGGATACATGGCACATTGTCATCTGTCCAGGGCTGCAGGCTGCGATCACCACAGGGCCACATACACTGGGGGATACATGGCACATTGTCATCTGTACAGGGCTTCAGGCTGCGATCACCACAGGGCCACATACACTGGGGGATACATGGCACATTGTCATCTGTCCAGGGCTGCAGGCTGCGATCACCACAGGGCCACATACACTGGGGGATACACGGCATTTTGTCATCCATCCAGGGCTGCTGGCTTTGTTCAGCACAGGGCCGCATACACTGGGGGATACATGGCACATTGTCATCTGTCCAGGGCTGCAGGCTGCGATCACCACAGGGCCGCATACACTGGGGGATACATGGCACATTGTCATCTGTCCAGGGCTGCAGGCTGCGATCACCACAGGGCCACATACACTGGGGATACATGGCACATTGTCATCTGTCCAGGGCTGCAGGCTGCGATCACCACAGGGCCACATACACTGGGGGATACATGGCACATTGTCATCTGTACAGGGCTTCAGGCTGCGATCACCACAGGGCCACATACACTGGGGGATACATGGCACATTGTCATCTGTCCAGGGCTGCAGGCTGCGATCACCACAGGGCCACATACACTGGGGGATACATGGCACATTGTCATCTGTCCAGGGCTTCAGGCTGCGATCACCACAGGGCCACATACACTGGGGGATACATGGCACATTGTCATCTGTCCAGGGCTGCAGGCTGCGATCACTACAGGGCCACATACACTGGGGATACATGGCATGTTGTCATCTGTCCAGGGCTGCTGGCTTTGTTCACCACAGGGCCGCATACACTGGAGGCTGCACGGCACATTGTCACTCGTCAGGGCTGCAGGCTGTGATCACCACAGGGCTGCATTTACTGGGGATACACAACACATTGTCATCCGTCCAGGGCTGCAGGCTGTGATCACAACTGGGCTGCATACACTGGGGATACACGGCACTTTGTCACCTGTCCAGGGCTGCAGGCTGCGATCACCATAGGGCTGCTTATACTGAGGCATACACAGCACTTTGTCATCTGTCCAGGGCCACAGGCTGTGATCACCACAGGGCTGCCGACACTGGGGGGATACACGGCACTTTGTCACCTTTCCAGGGCTGCAGGCTGCGATCATCATAGGGCTGCTAATACTGAGGCATACACAGCACTTTGTCATCTGTCCAGGGCCACAGGCTGTGATCACAACTGGGCTGCATACACTGGGGATACATGGCGCTTTGTCATCTGTCCAGTGCTGCAGGCTGTGATCACCACAGGCCTGCTCACACTGGGGATACATGGCACTTTGTCACCTGTCCAGGGCTGCAGGCTGCGATCACCATAGGGCTGCTAATACTGAGGCATACACAGCACTTTGTCATCTGTCCAGGGATGCAGGCTGTGATCACCACAGGGCTGCCGACACTGGGGGATACACACAGGCCTGGCCGATCCATGATGCCAAGTGAGGCGTCTTCCTCAGGCAGCACCAAGTCTGGGGACAGCGCCAGGCTGGCCGTGGTGGGGGGCCAGGTCAGCAGGAGGAGGTAGCAGTGCAGGAAGGAGGATTAGGCACACAGCGGTGGGGAGGGAGGCCAGGGACCAGGTCAGCAGGAGGAGGTAGCAGTGCAGGAAGGAGGATTAGGCACACAGCGGTGGGGAGGGAGGCCAGGGACCAGGTCAGCAGGAGGAGGTAGCAGTGCAGGAAGGAGGATTAGGCACACAGCGGTGGGGAGGGAGGCCAGGGACCAGGTCAGCAGGAGGAGGTAGCAGTGCAGGAAGGAGGATTAGGCACACAGCGGTGGGGAGGGAGGCCAGGGACCAGGTCAGCAGGAGGAGGTAGCAGTGCAGGAAGGAGGATTAGGCACACAGCGGTGGGGAGGGAGGCCAGGGACCAGGTCAGCAGGAGGAGGTAGCAGCGCAGGAAGGAGGATTGGGCACACAGCGGTGGGGAGGGAGGCAAGACCCCTCTCACCTGGGGCTCCCCTTCCCCGCTCCTCCCTCCAGATATGACAGCATCATGAGCGTCAGGGATTGAATTCAGGCAGCGGGCGGGGAATTAATTACCTCTTCCTTCCATGTTCCAGGCGTCGAAGCGTGGCAGGCGTGCGTGTCACAGGTCTCCTTCTTCAATGCCGCCCACTGCGTACAGTAAGTAGTGCACAGTGGGTGGCATTGAAGAATGTGCACGACAATGTGTATAGTGTGAACCAGACCTAAGTGGCTTCCTACCTTGCTTCGCAGCACTTTAGTCCGAGGAGTGAATCCCAGTTCCCCCTGGGTCTACTTACCTCAGGACGGGAAAGCCTCTGGATCCTAATGAGGCTTCACATCCTCTTCTGCCCCTGAACACTGGTAAGGTAAATATTTATCTACCACTGGCTAAGAAGGAAATAGCCTAGCCTGATGCAGCCAACTCACGCCTGCGCAGTAGAGCGGACCCGATTGGGCTCGGCTAGTTCTGCCTGAGCCTGAAAGCCACTACTGTGCCTGCTCTGGAGACAGGGAAGGTGAATATTGCAGGTGCTACTGTGCCAGCTCCACAGCTGACATCCTTATTGGCTCAGCTGTGTTTTCGAAGGACCCAGCCCAGTGCTATATGAATGGAAAATAATAACTACTGATTGTTTTAATACACGTTTTTTCATAAGTTTTTCTCTCAGTAGGCATTTATTATCTTCTCAGATAGCACTGTCCAGGTTTGAACAGCATAATCGTAATTTTTGCAGTCACATTATTCATTTTAACAATTAAATTAACCCCTTTCAGCACTGCACAAAACTCTGTTGTAAAATAGTGACAGCACAAAAAGTCTGTCTTTTAACATAACCATTTACCATTCATGAATTGTACTGGAGAAAAGGCAGACAATAACCCTATTAATGATAATGAATTGAGAGTGTGAACACTTCTGTAGTTCTGCAGTTCTGCAACACTAATAAGCACCTATTCTGTTTTATGAGAGGAACCGACTACACTGGATCAAAAAGCACAAACAATGCATGAAGAGTATCACTTCCAGCGTTCTGGGGAAAAATCCGGTAATTGCACCAGCAGAGTCGCATGAGTTCACTGATGAAAATGGATCACATTTTTCTTTTGCACTTGCTTTGGTATTTCCCAGATTAAGAAGTTATGCAGCCTGACAGTAAACTAATGCAGAGCAAGTTGTGACACATTACAGGAGTGTTTCCTTTCATGTTTCCATTCCAGCACCTGTCGCAGAGGAGGTCGGGGTGGTCTCTGAGGAGCGCAGTCATGCTTATTCTTTCAGCAAATCACCGGAGATCTGTCAGGTACTGAGAGACTGCAAATGACCAGAAAGGACAGCTCAGAAGATACTCAGCATTTTATCAGGGCAGCAAAAGTCAAGCCAAGCTGAACCAAGATGCACTTGAACTTGTAGAACTTGTAGAATGTGGAAAGTAGAGCAAGAAAAAATATATCTGTATATATACGGTGTATGTGTATGTATAAATCTGTGCTTTGCACGGCACACAGAAGCATTTACACCAGTTTCTGCTCTCTGTGGAGCTTCAGTTAGCCATACATCTAGCGATGATGGGCAGATTCCACCAAGAGACAAATCTCTCTCTAATCGAATCTGATTAGAGAGAGATCTGTCGGCTGCTCATACAACACAGGCCGATTCCCAATCAATTTCACACTGAAATTGATCCAGAATCGGCCTTCTGATGCCCCGTGCGCCGCCTTTTCCAGCCCGACGCTGTCCACTTAATGTTCAATGTGCCCCCTCCCCGGTGCCCAGTGCACTATACATTGCTCTGGGCACAGTCCATACACTCGCCCCACGAGTAACATCAGCACGTGACGTAACACGTGCGACATCGTGCACACCGGCAACCACGTGGGGCCAGAGCCGGATTAAGACAAGCCTGAGCCCCAAGCAGAGCAGTGGCATTGGGCCCCTTGCTACTGAAAAAGTGATCAGGCATGTGGATAATCTAAGTCAAGCAGGTGACAGAAGACTGCAGGGAATTATACTCACAATGTCACCAACTGCTTTTGAAGATGGGTGGCTCCGTACTGCGCATGCGTGAGTGCTAAGGAGTTCATGCACAGTATAGAGCCACTCATTTTCAGAAGCACCTGGAGGGCATGAGTGCATCTGCTTCCGAAGCCTTGCGATTGCTCCTGGAGGTGGCAAATTTGAATAGGGAACAGCGCTGGAATGAGGAGACCAAGAAAGGAGAGGGAAGGGTCTATAAGATCCTGAGCCGTCCCTCTCCATAGGTGAGTATGTGACTTTTTTAAGGGATACCAGATGCGAACTAAGTAGGAAATATGGGGGGGAGCAGGCATGTGCTGTTCTCCTCTCTGCCCCTCCGATCCTACCTAAATGTCCCCCAGCAACCTCTTCACCAAAGTCAGGCATTAGTGCGCAGGCACTGGCCAGGCTGCATGCATCCTACGGTGCAATGCCGGGAGCGCCCTTCGCGTGACATACAGTCCTGGCCAGAAGTTTTATGACTGTCAAAAATATTAGTTTTCACAAAGTTTGCTGCTAAACTGCTTTTAGATCTTTGTTTCAGTTGTTTATGTGATGTACTGAAATATAATTATAAGCACTTCATACGTTTCAAAGGCTTTTATTGACAACTAGCTGATTGCCCGGCGTTGCCCGGGTATGTATTTGGCTGGTGTTGGCTCCGCCTACTTTTTCTAACCCTAACACACAATTACTCACTGACCAAGTTTGTGAGCTTTGCGGTCTTTGGTATCAATAATCTGCATTGAAATGAAACAAATCTGATTGGGTGTGTGTGGCTCCACCCCCTTTTCTGAATTTGAACCCGTCACCCAATAACCAACTGTACCAGGTTTGAGGCCTGTGCCATTAACAGTTCAAGAATGGTAGCAATTAAATATTCCCCTTGAAAAACAACAGGTGAAGTTTGATTCACTTTTGTAGGCTCCACCCACTTTTCTGAATATTAATTTCAGTCACCCAGTGACCAACTGGGCAAAGTTTAAAAACCCTGCCATTAACAGAATGGCTGCAGTTTACATTTTCTCAGTGAAATTTGTATTTGTCTTCACCCACTGATGACCCGGCGTTGCCCGGGTATGTATTTGACTTTCTAACCCTAACGCACAAACACTCAATGACCAAGTTTGTGAGCTTTGGGGTCCTTGGCATCAATAATTTGTATATTCCCATAGAAATTAAACAAATCAGATAGGCTGTTTGTGGCTCCACCCCTCTCCAGCATTTGAACCCCAGTCAACCAATGACCAGCTGTAGCAGGTTTGAGGCATCTGCTATTAACAGTGTAAAAATGGCAGCAATTTAAATATTCCACTTGAAAATCAACAGGTGAATTTTGATTGGCTACTATAGGCTCCACCCACTTCCCTGAATATTAATCTCAGTCACTCAGTGACCATCTGGGCAAAGATTGGGAACCCTGAAATAAACAGAAGGGCTGCAGTTTACACTTTTCCAGTGAAATTTGTTTTTGGCTCCGCCCACTTTTTGTAACCTGGACACAAAGTCACTACTCAATGCCCAAGTTTGTGAGTTTTGGGGTCCTTGGCATCAATAATTTGTATTTTCCCATTAAATAAAACAAATCTGATTCACTGTTTGTGGCTCTGTCCCCTTTTCTGAATTTGAACCCCAGTGACCCAATGACCAACTGCACCAGGTTTGAGGCTTGTGCCATTAACAGTGCAAAAATGGCAGCAATTTTAATATTCTCCTTGAAAAGTGACATGTGATTTTTGATTGGCATTTTTAGGCTCCACCCACTTTTCTGAATATTAATCCCAGTCACCCGGTAACCAGCTATGCTAAGTTTGAGAACCCTGCCATTAACAGTGAAGACGGGCTGCAGTTTACAATTTCCCAGAAAAATCTGTTTTTAACTCCACCCACTTTTTGTAACCTTGACACACAGTCACTACTCAATGACCAAGTTTGTGAGCTTTTGGGTTCCTGGCATCAAAATTGTGCTAATATAAGCAGTTTATCCAGCAAAGAAATCTGGCTGTTTTTGGCTCCGCCCCTTTACTGAATTTGAACCCCAAACACTTAAAGGGAACCTGAAGTGAGTAAAATTATTTAAAATAAACACATGACGTCGCTGCAAATGAATATTACATACTTACCTCACTGTCAGTTCCTCTCAGAAGCTCACCATTTTCTCCTTACAGTGATCACTTCCAGTTCTGACAATATTTTGTCAGAACTGAAATATACCAGTTGCTGTCAGTTATATATCAGCAGCTGTCAGTTACAACTGAATGTACAAGGTAATGTCCATGTTTCCCTATGGCTCAAGTGAGCGATATTACAGTTTAACAGTGTGATGAGCAGGAAGCTGTTATGGGGTAATGGCCATTTTTAAAATGGAGGACGGAGAATTCCATTGATCACAGTGGACAAATGGGACACGGGAGAGGAGAAAGAGATTGGGGAGTAGACTGCACGGGAGGTAAGTATGACCTGTGCATGTTTATTTTGACTTTTTATTTTCAGTTCAGGTTCTCTTTAACGACCGACTGTAGCAGGTTTGAGGCCTCTGCTATTAACAGTGTTAGAATGGCTGCAGTTTCAACATTCCCCTTGAAAATCAATAGGTGAATTTTGATTGGCTCTTGTAGGCTCCACCTACTTTTCCGAATATTAATTCTAGTCACCCAGTGACCAACTGTGTGAAGTTTGAGAACCCTGCCATTAACAGTGTAAGAAAAGCTGCAGTTTACATTTCCCCATGTAAAAAGTTAGTTGTTTTTGGCTCTGCCCACTATTTCTAATCTTGACATACAGTCACTTAATGACCAAGTTTATGAGCTTTGGCATCAATAAGTTGCATTTCACCATTGAAATTAAACAAATCTGATTGGCTGTTTTTGGCCCGCTCCTTTCAGAATTTAATCCCCAGTCTCCCAGTGACTGACTGTAGCAGATGTTAGGCCTCTGCCATTAAGAGTGCATGAATGTCAGCAATGTAAATATTCCCCTTGAAAATCAAAAGGTGAATTTTGATTGGCTGCTGTAGGCTCCACCCACTTTTCTGAATATTAGTCCCAGTCACCCAGTGGCCAACTGTGTCACGTTTGAGAACCCTGCCAATAACAGAATGGCTGAAATCAATCTAACAAATCTGATTGGCTGTTTGTGGCTCCACCCCTATAGTGAATTTGGACCCCAGTCACCCAATGACTGACTGTATCAGGTTTGAGGCCTCTGCCACTAACAGTGTAAGAATGGTAGCAATGTGAATATTCCCCTTGAAAATCAATAGGTTCATTTTGATTGGCTGTTGTAGGCTCCACCCACATTTCTGAATATTCATCTCAGTCACCCAGTGGCCAATTGTGTAAAGTTTGGGAACCCTGCAATGTAAAAAATGAAGTTGTTGGCACTGCCCACTTTTTCTAACCTTGACATACAGTCACTCAATTATCAAGTTTATGAGCTTTGGGGTCCTTGGTATCAATACTTTGTATATTCCCATTGAAAAATAAACAAATCTGGCTGTTTGTGGCTCCGCCCCCTTCCTGAATTTGGACCCTAGTCACCCAGTGTCCAACTGTACCAGGTTTGAGGCATCTGCTTTTACCAGTATAAGAGAATGGTAGCAGATGAAATATTCCCTTTGAAAATCAAAAGGTGAATTTGTATTGGCTGTTGTAGGCTCCACCCACCTTCCAAAATCTTAATCTGTCACCCAATGACCAACTGTGCAAAGTTTGAGAACCCTGCCATTAACGGTGTAAGAATGGCTGCAGTTTATATTTTCCCAGTAAAAGTTGTTTTGGCTCCACCCACTTTTTGTAACCTTGACACACAGTCACTCAATGACCAAGTTTGTGAGCTTTCAGGTTCCTGGCATCAAAAATGTGTGAATGGAAGCAGTTTATCCACTAAGGAAATCTGATTGGCTGTATGTGGCCCCGCCCCTTTAGTGAATTTGGACCCTAGTTACCCAATGACCGACTGTAGGAAGTTTGAAGCCTCTGCCATTAACAGTGTAAGAATAGCAGCAGTTTAAATATTCCCTTTGAAAATCAATAGGTGAATTTTGATTGGCTGTTGTAGGCTGAGCTCCACCCATTTTCTTGAATCTTAATCACATTCACCCAGTGACCAAGTGCGCCAAGTTTGAGAACCCTGCGATTAACAGTCTAAGAATGGCTGCAGTTTACATTTTCCCATTTAAAATGAACGGCTGAAATTTGATTGGCTGTTTAATGCTCCGCCCACTTTTCCTGGATTTGTAACCTCGGTCACCAAGTGACCAACTGTGCCAAGTGTGGGGACTTTGGCTTGATTACTGTGAGAATGGCAGCCTTTTACATTTTTTCCATTGACTTGAATGGGTGGAATCTGATTGGCTGTTTGTAGCTCCGCCCACATGTGCAGGGGGGCCGCGAGACCCCCAGAACATATCATCCCAGGTAGTAAGTGATCTGTGTACCAAGTTTCGTTCAAATCGGTCAAGCGGTTTTCGCGTGATCGCGGCACATACACACACACACACATACACACACACACACATACATACATACATCCGATTTTATATATATAGATTACATGAGATTTATGCAAAGAGTCAGTATTTGCAGTGTTGATCCTTCTTTTTCAGGACCTCTGCAATTTGACTGGGCATGCTCTCAATCAACTTCTGGGTCAAATCCTGACTGATAGCAACCCATTCTTTCATAATCACTTCTTTGAGTTTCTCAGAATTAGTTGGTTTTAGTTTGTCCACCCACCTCTTGAGGAATGGCCACAAGTTCTCAATGGAATTAAGATCTGGGGAGTTTCCAGGCCATGGACCCAAAATGTCAACGTTTTGGTCCCAGAGCCACTTAGTTATCACTTTTGCCTTATGACACGATGCTCCATCGTGCTGAAAAATGCATTGTTCTTCACAGGGGTCTAGTCCTGGAAAAAGAAGTGAGTGGACTCACCTTAAAAACTTCTGCGCCCGCGATGCACCAAAAATGGGCGTGGTTAAGCATAGCATGGGCGTGGTCATGGGTGGGGCCAAATATACATGGCCTTAGCAGTAGTATAAAAGGTCTGCCAGGGGAAGTTTGAGCTCTGTCGTAGTGTATCCTCAAAAAGTAGATGTAATCTGACAGCATTTCACCAAAAATACACATAATCTGGCAGAGGTTCCTCCAAAATACAGATAATATGGCAGTGGTTCCCCCAAAATAGACAATCTGGCAGCAGCAGTTCCCCCAACATACACATAATCTGGAAGCAGTTCCCCAAAATACGTGAAACCTGGTAGTGGATCACCCAAAATACACGTAACACCCACAATACATGTAATCTGGCATCAGCGGTTCCCCAAAAATACAGATCTGACAGCAGTTCCCCAAAATAGGTACTCACAGTATAGCTAGCCAGATCTATAGGTGTCCCCAGTATAAGTAGCCATGTGTATAGTTGTCCCCAGAATAGGTGGCCAGATGTAGAGATGTCACCAGAATAGGTAGCCAGGTGTATAGATGTCCTTAGAATAGGTGGTCAGGTGTATAGATATTCCCAGAATAGGTAGCCAGGTGTATAGATGTCCCCAGAATAGGTAGCCAGGTCTATAGGTGTCCCCAGTATAGCCAGTTGTATAGGTGTCTGCAGTATATGTAGCGAGGTGTATAGGTGTCTCCAGTATATGTAGCCAGGTGTATAGGTGCCCCCAGCATAGCCAGGTGTATAGGTGTCCCCAGTATAGCCAGGTGTATAGGTGTCCGCAGTATATGTAGCCAGGTGTATATGTGCCCAGTATATGTAGCCAGGTGTATAGGTGTCCCCAGTATATGTAGCCAGGTGTATATGTGCCCAGTATATGTAGCCAGGTGTATAGGTGTCCCCAGTATATGTAGCCAGGTGTATAGGTGTCCCCAGTATAGCCAGGTGTCCCCAGTATATGTAACCAGGTGTTCAGGTGTCCCCAGTATAGCCAGGTGTATAGGTGTCCACAGTATATGTAGCGAGGTGTATCGGTGTCTCCAGTATATGTAGCCAGGTGTATAGGTGCCCCCAGTATAGCCAGGTGTATAGGTGTCCGCAGTATATGTAGCCAGGTGTATATGTGCCCAGTATATGTAGCCAGGTGTATAGGTGTCCCCAGTATATGTAGCCAGGTGTATAGGTGTCCCCAGTACATGTAGCCAGGTATATATGTGCCCAGTATATGTAATCAGGTGTATTTGTCCCCAGTATATGTAGCCAGGTGTATAGGTGTCCCAGTATAGCCAGGTGTATAGGTGTCCCCAGTATAGCCAGGTGTATAGGTGTCCCCAGTATATGTAGCCAGGTATATATGTGCCCAGTATATGTAGCCAGGTGTATAGGTGTCCCCAGTATATGTAGCCAGGTGTATAGGTGTCACCAGTATAGCCAGGTGTATAGGTGTCCCCAGTATATGTAGCCAGGTGTATAGGTGCCCCCAGTATATGTAGCCAGGTGTATAGGTGTCCCCAGTATATGTAGCCAGGTGTATATGTGCCCAGTATATGTAGCCAGGAGTATAGGTGTCCCCAGTATAGCCAGTCTATAGGCGTCCCCAGAATAGGTAGCCAGGTGTCCCCCTAGCTGGAGGGGAGCAGCGCAGTGCAGAGGAGCATTGTGCACAGCGTGGGGAAGGGTGGAAGTTTCCCCCCCCTTCCCTCACCTAGGGGCTCCTCTTCCTGGCTCTCCCCTCCACAACGATTGCGCCGGTGGCTGGCAGCGGTGGCTGGCAGCGGGCATCAGTGGGCGAGACTTGCCGGAACACTGCAGGAGGTAAGTCCCGCACACTGATGCCCGCTGCCAGCCACCGCCGCCAGCCACCGCCGCAATCGTTAAGGAGGGGAGAGCCAGGAAGAGGAGCCCCAAGGTGAAGGAAGGGGGGTGAGACGTCCACCCTTCCCTATACTGTGCACAATGCTCCTCTCCACTGCGCTGCTCCCCTCCAGGGTGCTAGGGTGGACGACATCCACTCTCCAAAAAAAGTGAGTGGACGTCGTCGTCCCGCGTTCACGCAGGACTCGACCCCTGGTTCTTCACCAAACTGTTGTTGGATTGTTGGGAGAAGTTGCTGTTGGTTTTGGTACTATTCTTTATTCATGGCTGTGTTTTTTGGCAAAATTGTGAGTGAGCCCACTCCCTTGGATGAGAAGCAAACTTTTGGCCAGGACTGTAGCTGTGATGTCATGCGCATGCGCTCCAAGCCGCAGGCATGCACTGTAGGACGCATGCAGGCTGGCCAATGCCTGCGCACTAATGTCAGTGAAGAGGTTGCCGGGGGCATTTAGGTAGGAAAGGAGGGGCAGAGAGGAGAGCGGCGGGCATCAGAACAGTTTCCAGAACATGCCCCCCCCCCCCCCCCCGTTTTTCCTACTTAGTTCGCATTTGGTGTCCTTTAAGTGGCTTCAGACTTGCATTAAAAAGGAGTATGCCAAGAAACTATTATACCTTGATGATAACTGTCCATGGCAACTCAACAGAAAAAAAATACAGCCTCTCCCCTTTCACACTGTTCACCATACCTCCCGGCTGGCTGCTTCACTTTTCCTAGTAACTTTTGGGCAGGTTATTGATGGGACCATCCCGTCCTGAGCAATCAGCTGGAGAATGGAGATGATTTTTTTCACTTGAGTTGGCACATGGCACTGTCCCTGCAAGTGTCTGTGTGCCTTTCTCTTTGAAGTTGGAAGAGGGAAGATAACATTAGCAGCAGAAGCAGCTCCCAGGGGGGGTCAGAAGTTCAGAGACAGGAGAGACTGCAATACACTCCAGCAGTTTGTTTGTCCTTGGTGTGTGAGTGCAGCATAGGTAGCAGTCTTCTGCGGGCCCCCTGTTCAGAGCAGAGCAAGTTGCAGGGAGGCAGCCCAGACAGAAGTCCTGTGAAGATGCTAATGAACTTTCACAGCAGTTGGGGCCGGGCTGGCTGTGTTCAGCGTGCAGGCAGGCACACACAGACAGCTACGTATTGCTGCTCTCTCTCCCAGCGAATTTGAGGTTGACAGCTGGGCCCTCTGAATGATGTATGTCCCACCAGGGCCCCATGCAGCTGCCTGAGGTGCCTGGTGGGTAATCCGGCCCTGCGTGGGGCACGTGTCAAGGTGGGGCGCGTGTATGGACGGAGGACAGTTAACCTCCCTGGCGGTACGCAGTTATGAGGCTGCAGGGAGGGATTTTTGGAATAAATCTTGTTTTAAACTTCATAGCTAGCACTAGGCTAGCTACCTGTGGCCCCCAAGTCCCCCGGCACCTATCTGCTCCCCCCAATCGCCGCCGGCAACACTCACCCGTCCACGATCCCGCGAGAGCCGCAGCTTCCCAATTAGCTTCAGTCATCGCTATGGTGATGATCGGACATGACGTCATGCGCAGTCCCGATCCTCCCCATAGAGAAGCCTGGAGCTGATCGGGAGGCTGCGCCATCGCGGGATCCCTGGGGGGTGTGTATTGCGGTGGGGATCGGGGGGAGAGCGGAGGCACTTGGGGGGCATAGGTAGCTAGCCAAGTGCTAGCTGAAGACTGTGGAATAAATTTTAATTAAAAAATCCTCCCTAGGCCATGCGATCCCCTGTGGCGGCTTGCCCGACACTGTGTCGGGTATACCGCCATGGAGGTTAATGTATAGTGCCAATTGTAATAGAGTCAGATGAAAGATCGGCACTAAATGCTGGATTGGCCAACCCTCTGGGGGGTCCTTAACATTTACTCACTGTGCCTCCGGCTTTGGAGATTCAATTGTGTAACAATAAGTAGAAGGAAACCGGGCACCAGCTGAATGCAAATGCTAATTTATTCCATCCCGTCCAGTGACAGACACCATAAATCAGGCACACGGTCTAACAGCCGTTTCGCAAGCTAAGATGCTTGCTTCCTCAGAGACCAACTAGTGCCGTTATGACAACATACATATATACATAAACATAATACAAGTAATTGAGCAGAGAGAGGGAGGGAGGGACTCACCCACGCCGCTTCCGGCCTGTTACCGAGCAATTGCCTACTCGGCACTACTGCTCCGAGCCCCCAGCGCGCACCGCAAGTTGGGCCCGCCCCTTCCGGGGTCCGGGCGAATGGGAGATTTCCTCCAGTCACGTCACGGTTCCAAAGTCCAGTCCCGTGACGTCATCCAATCTCGCGTGCTCTCCACTGGGGGTATCAACAAGCCGGGTTCTGCGTCTCACGCTGGTCTGTTTCCATAGCAGCGTAACGCAGCCGGCTGGGTCTTCCCATCCTCCTGCAATAGACAATGAAAGAGAAAAAAAGAAAACAAAAGAAGACATATTAAAAAACTTTAAACATCAGAAAAATTTACAAATTAGAATTTAAAACCAAAGATTAGAGGTCTAAGTCTGCAAATAGCATCTTTATATGCTTTAAAACTTTCTAGTATATAAAAAGTGTTGTAACACCCTTATGACAGCCTATTTTAATAAAGTGCTTAATTCTAATGTACTACATGGTACTAGCAACCAGGAGAGGGTTCATAGGACTAGCAACTGATAATTGATAAACAGGAGGTGAGCCCCCATTACCAACCAATGAAGATTAGGGGGGAGGGGGGGGGGGGGCCGCGGGCCACACTCCAGTTTTAACGTTAGCTAAAGATTGTAAAACAAACTGGCACGGTGGGACATGGCAGGGGCATATGCCCCTTTATTCAGGATGTTCTAGTGGCGGTCCAGGAAGCAATGAAGCTCATTCCGCTCATTAAGTCCCATACCTCCACATGCCTCAGTGATTGAAATTAATTTTGCCTCTTCCCTCCGTAACAATTTTTCCCTGTCTCCACCCCTATGTGGTACATCCACCCACCTTAAACCAAAAAAACGTAGACAGTCTGCATTGCCAGCATGTTCATCCCTAACATGGGAGATCAACCTGGTGGCTCCTTTTCCTGTCACAATTGAATGGAAATGCGCCTGGAACCGTGTACACATTTGTCTCGTCGTTTCGCCAATATAGTAACGGCCACAGGGACAGACCACTGCATACACCACAAATTTTGATCTGCAGTGCATAAATTCCTTGATTTTTAAAATCACACCTCCCAAATGGACCGATTTCCCCGGGACAAACTGGTTACAGTGCATACAATTATGACATTTGAAGTTGCCCACCGGGCGAGCTCTCTCAAGCCAATTCTGTTCACGAGGCGTTCTGAACTCACTATGCATCAGGATGTCCCCTATCGTTCGTGCCCTACGAAAGGATACCAATGGTCTGTCCCCCACCACCGACCCCAACTCAGGACTCTCTCTCAGTTGGGACCAATTCTTATAAATGCTCGTTTTTATTTTTTCTGCCATAGGGGAGTAACTAAATACAAAGGGAACTAATTGGTTGCGACTCTCTACCCTAGTCCCCCTGTTAGTTCCTCTTTCTCCCTTCCCCCTAAGCAGCTTCTCCCGGGTCCAACCATTGGCTCTATTATAGGCTTGGACTAGGAGGGGGGCTGGATATCCTCTCGCCAATAATCTACAGCCCAGATCTTTGCTCTGTTCCTCAAAATCACTTTGTTTACTATTATTCCTCTTTAACCGGAGGAATTGGCTATAGGGGATCGAGTCCAGGACATGTCGTGGGTGGTAGCTGGAATACAACAGAATGGAGTTTGTGGCAGTACTTTTTCTAAAACCTTTGCTTAAAAGTTTTCCATTTTCTGGATAGATCACCAAGTCCAGAAACTCCAGTCTGTCATCCCCCCATACACCCGTGAATCGCATGTTGAGATCGTTAATGCACAGCCATTCAACAAACTCATGGAATCGAGCCTCACTTCCCTTCCAGACCAACAGGACGTCATCCATATACCTGGACCAGGAGACGATGGCGTCTTGAAAGGGGTTCCGAGAGCTGTAGACATACTTGTCCTCCCAGAAGGCCAAAAAAATATTTGCAAAGGTAGGGGCCACCGATGTCCCCATCGCAACGCCTGACGCCTGCCGGTACCAGGTATCGTTAAACATAAAGGCATTATGGGCAAGCACATAGGAGATACACTCCCCAATGTAACTAGCCCAACCTGCGTCCTTACCTTGGTCTATGAGGAAGCTCTCGATTACCTTAACTCCACATTTCTGTGGAATCCGTGTGTATAGGCTTTCTACATCGATCGATGTCAAATGATAGTCCTCTTTCCAATCGATCCCCGGTAACCATCTCAGAACGGCCAAAGAATCTGCCAAATAAGAACGAATCTTAGTTAAATGTGGTCTCAAAAGATAATCTAGGTACTTAGATAGGGGCTCTGTTAAAGATCCCCGGGCCGACACAATGGGACGGCCCGGGGGATCAACTAACGATTTGTGTACTTTTGGCAAAAAATACCAAACCGGTTTTTTGGGGTAATCCGGTAACAATCCCTCCCCCAATTTTTGGGACAGCCATCCTAATTCCACACCTCTTCTCAACAGACTCTGTAGTAGCCCTTTGTAGTGGTATGTGGGATCTGATTTAAGTTTAACATAAAACCCATCTGTTCCCTCCAACTGGCGTAAGGCCTCCTTTTTATACCCTTCCCTGGACATGAGCACCAGATTGCCCCCCTTATCTGCCTTTTTCAGGACTAACTGGGGGTTCTTTTTCAACCAATTGAGTGCTCTATATTCCACAGGGGTTAAGTTCTGGCTGGCTTGTGGATAAACAATGGCTTTAAGGTCATGCTGGACTTTAACGTCGAACTGTTCGATTTTGGATCCCGGGGTGGACGGAAAGTCTCTAATGGACCTACAAGGGATAAAGGGAGTTCTCGTGGTCATAACCTCCACCGGGATGTTCCCCCCATCTTCATTAGATTCTCTTAGTAGGGAATTAAGGTCCTCCAGGGCCTGTAGGTCCACTGGGCCCAAATTAGCACAGAAGCCCAGATCCCCAATAACATTTGGGGTCTCCTGAACAGTAGGTGGCTGGTTTCCTACGTTATTGACAATCTTAGCAATGTTCAATTTCCGGATTGCCCTGTACCAGTCTACCTCAAAACTAAATCTATCAAAATCTGAGCTTATTGCATAGTTCAATCCTTTCCTCAGAAGGGAGTCACAACCCTGTGGTAAATCTGACCCCGAGATATTAATAATTTGGAGGTCCTCCTCTGTGCCATTACCCCTTATTTCTTCTTCCAATACTTCCTTCCAGGGGTTCTCTGTTGCCACCTCACTTTCTTGTCTGGACGTCTTTTTGGGGTGTCGCCTCCCTCGGCGGGTCCTTCCCCCAAAGGGGTCCCTGCACATGGCTGCTGCTTGTCCGGGGTTGTAGTAGGTTTTCCCCCTCCTCTTTCAGGGCTGGAATCTGATCCTGAGTCCGTAGTCCAATACCCTCGATTCCTTTTCCCTTTTCCCCGACCTCCGGATGGATTTTTCCTGGTGAGGTTCTGTGGCTGGCCCCAATTGAAAATGTTGCCTTTACGAAAATCGTCCTGATCCCTTCTAAACTTTCTAAGTTTCCTCTCCTTGATGTTGTTCTGTAAAGCACCTATGCGAGTATCAATCTTGGCTGAAATGTCCTTGAAGAGTTCTGAGGTTGTTAACTGACTTAACTCTTTCTTTGCTTCCTCCAGTTCAGTAACCAATTTGTTGTATTCCACTTCACTCCTGTCAAGAACAATTTTCTGAAGTTTCAAGGCGTTCTCCAGCTGTTGTGCTTGCCAGACTTTCATAAATTCTTGATCGTTTTGGTATTCAATTGCCTCACTATATCTCCTGAAGCCTCTCGCAGCGATCTGCTTGTCGTCATAACGTTTTAAAGTGGCAACTGTCCAAAATAATTGAACCTCCCGTATATGGATGACGTCCTGTTGGTCTGGAAGGGAAGTGAGGCTCGATTCCATGAGTTTGTTGAATGGCTGTGCATTAACGATCTCAACATGCGATTCACGGGTGTATGGGGGGATGACAGACTGGAGTTTCTGGACTTGGTGATCTATCCAGAAAATGGAAAACTTTTAAGCAAAGGTTTTAGAAAAAGTACTGCCACAAACTCCATTCTGTTGTATTCCAGCTACCACCCACGACATGTCCTGGACTCGATCCCCTATAGCCAATTCCTCCGGTTAAAGAGGAATAATAGTAAACAAAGTGATTTTGAGGAACAGAGCAAAGATCTGGGCTGTAGATTATTGGCGAGAGGATATCCAGCCCCCCTCCTAGTCCAAGCCTATAATAGAGCCAATGGTTGGACCCGGGAGAAGCTGCTTAGGGGGAAGGGAGAAAGAGGAACTAACAGGGGGACTAGGGTAGAGAGTCGCAACCAATTAGTTCCCTTTGTATTTAGTTACTCCCCTATGGCAGAAAAAATAAAAACGAGCATTTATAAGAATTGGTCCCAACTGAGAGAGAGTCCTGAGTTGGGGTCGGTGGTGGGGGACAGACCATTGGTATCCTTTCGTAGGGCACGAACGATAGGGGACATCCTGATGCATAGTGAGTTCAGAACGCCTCGTGAACAGAATTGGCTTGAGAGAGCTCGCCCGGTGGGCAACTTCAAATGTCATAATTGTATGCACTGTAACCAGTTTGTCCCGGGGAAATCGGTCCATTTGGGAGGTGTGATTTTAAAAATCAAGGAATTTATGCACTGCAGATCAAAATTTGTGGTGTATGCAGTGGTCTGTCCCTGTGGCCGTTACTATATTGGCGAAACGACGAGACAAATGTGTACACGGTTCCAGGAGCATTTCCATTCAATTGTGACAGGAAAAGGAGCCACCAGGTTGATCTCCCATGTTAGGGATGAACATGCTGGCAATGCAGACTGTCTACGTTTTTTTGGTTTAAGGTGGGTGGATGTACCACATAGGGGTGGAGACAGGGAAAAATTGTTACGGAGGGAAGAGGCAAAATTAATTTCAATCACTGAGGCATGTGGAGGTATGGGACTTAATGAGCGGAATGAGCTTCATTGCTTCCTGGACCGCCACTAGAACATCCTGAATAAAGGGGCATATGCCCCTGCCATGTCCCACCGTGCCAGTTTGTTTTACAATCTTTAGCTAACGTTAAAACTGGAGTGTGGCCCGCGCCCCCCCCCCACCCTCCCCCCTAATCTTCATTGGTTGGTAATGGGGGCTCACCTCCTGTTTATCAATTATCAGTTGCTAGTCCTATGAACCCTCTCCTGGTTGCTAGTACCATGTAGTACATTAGAATTAAGCACTTTATTAAAATAGGCTGTCATAAGGGTGTTACAACACTTTTTATATACTAGAAAGTTTTAAAGCATATAAAGATGCTATTTGCAGACTTAGACCTCTAATCTTTGGTTTTAAATTCTAATTTGTAAATTTTTCTGATGTTTAAAGTTTTTTAATATGTCTTCTTTTGTTTTCTTTTTTTCTCTTTCATTGTCTATTGCAGGAGGATGGGAAGACCCAGCCGGCTGCGTTACGCTGCTATGGAAACAGACCAGCGTGAGACGCAGAACCCGGCTTGTTGATACCCCCAGTGGAGAGCACGCGAGATTGGATGACGTCACGGGACTTTGGAACCGTGACGTGACTGGAGGAAATCTCCCATTCGCCCGGACCCCGGAAGGGGCGGGCCCAACTTGCGGTGCGCGCTGGGGGCTCGGAGCAGTAGTGCCGAGTAGGCAATTGCTCGGTAACAGGCCGGAAGCGGCGTGGGTGAGTCCCTCCCTCCCTCTCTCTGCTCAATTACTTGTATTATGTTTATGTATATATGTATGTTGTCATAACGGCACTAGTTGGTCTCTGAGGAAGCAAGCATCTTAGCTTGCGAAACGGCTGTTAGACCGTGTGCCTGATTTATGGTGTCTGTCACTGGACGGGATGGAATAAATTAGCATTTGCATTCAGCTGGTGCCCGGTTTCCTTCTACTTATTGTTACATTAATGTATAGTGCACTGTGCACTGGGAGGGATCATTAGGAGGGACAGTGTTGAGGGTTTCGTTGGGTTCCTCGCTCATTCTGATATCGCTTGCCTCTACTACCGCGCATCCAACTGACCACATCGGCCAGACATCTTGCAGCATGTCCGATCGACATGCTCAGCCCAAAATTCGTTGCATCATAGATCGGGCATGCACTTGGCGGTACCTATTATCATTCGATTCGATAGTAATTATCGAATCGGATGGCCAATCTGCCACTCAGTCGCTAGATGTATGGGTATCTTTACAGTATGTACACATGAACAATTACTGTCACAAGCATGGAAACTAAATCCCTATGGGTGACAGGATGGGGCTGTACAAAACCGAATTTTGTCAATAGCAGGTGTAGCACCTGCTATTGACGAAATTCTGTTTTGTCCCCACTTTTATTGCCTGATGAAGCGGGCTGGGCCTGCGAAACGCGCTGCACTGTTTTTGGAGTACCGTATAATAAATGTATTGATTTATATGGACAAGACAATATATATATATATACACTGTACAGCGCTGCGTAATATGTCGGCGCTATAGAAATACTAAATAATAATAATAATAATAATATGAAGACAGGATCTCGTCTGCTTTTGGGAGGCAAGCCCACCACTTCCTCCAAGCAATTTTTAACAATGTTATTGACTTTTATCCTGCTGGCGCCTCTGTTCTACATACAAATAAGGGGGGGACATATATCCCCAGGCACAGCACTGTCAAGGTGCTCAGCACTGCTGCTGCACTCCCATGTGTGTGAGAGGCGGCTCGCTGGCTGCTCGAAGTGCCCCTGCTTCTCTCCCTCCCTCTGCAGAGGAGCGCAGGAGCATTGAAAGTAGCAGAAGTGGGGCACATCTGGCTATCTAAAGGGGGGGACACATCTGGCTACCTAAAGGGAGGCACATTTGGCTGTTTAAAGGGGGCACCTCAGGCTGTCTGAATGGGGGTAAAGGGCACATTTGGTTATCTATAGGAAGGAAAGGGCCACATCTGGCAATTGAACAGAATTTGAACATTTTACTCCACCCATGACCACAACCACATTATGAATGTATGATAAGTAGCCACCCCTATTTTGTCCAGAGGGTGCCACAAAAACTGGTCTTTGTTCCTGGGCACTGAAAACTCTAGCTATGCCTCTGGTTGGGGCAATGGCCGCTCTCAAAAAGCACAAACTTAATTAACAATATAAAAAAAAATCTAACCCACTACAGAGGTAGACTAAACTAGAGGTTCAAGAAAACCAGAGCTCAAGAAAAGAAAAAGTTTTATACATACCTGGAGCTTCCTCTCCAGCCCCATAAAATTGGATCGCTCCCACGCCGCCATCCTCCGCTGTCTGTAGCTCTGGTATCGCTTCCCGTCACTTCTGTCAGTCGCGGCCAGTCTAAAGTAAGAGAAGTGCGCTCTTTGCGTACCTCTCCAGCAGCCACTGGAGAGATACATAGAGGACACACTTCTCCTGCGTAGACTGGCCCCGACTGGCTGAAGTGACGGGACCCGATACCAGAGCTACAGACAGCAGAGGACAGCGGCGTGGGAGCGATCCAAGCTTATGGGGCTAGAAGAAGCCCCCAGGGATGTATAAAACTTTTTCTTTTCTTGAGAGAAACCATTAATGAACATTAATGTTCATTAATGGTTCATTAATTCCACCGGCGAGCGGTGGAATTCAGGGAAGTAAGTTCCCTGCTGGTAAATTGATTTTAAATGATTTAAATTACTGAAACTAGCTGGAGGGGGAGCAGGGAAGGGGGGACCCAGGTGAGGGGGGGGGGGGGGTGGCGGTTTTTCCTAATCGATCCCCGGAATGCACATGGATCCGTTTTGAAAGTGAGTCAAGACTGCTGCTAATTTTAAATTAGTATCTGTGACTCTGGTTTTGGTCCGGGCTCCAAAACAGAGCCACGGATACGTTTTTATAACGAGTGTGAACTGGCCCTCAGCATGGGCCACTTCAAGGTCTCAGGCATGGGCAACTATACACTCTGGTTCTCTACTTGGTGGGAGAATTTGGTCCTCCAGGGCATTTCACTACAAAAGGAGATATTACATTGGAATTGGAAAAGTTCTCTTAAAGTTTTTACATAGCATAAACAATCTTTAACCCTTTAGCATCCAATTTAGAGGCTTGCAAGTGCTCCAGGCCAATTTATTTTAGCACATTTTTTTATTTCTTTTTTTTTTTACATTTCCTTGCTTCTGATTAGAAGTGCTGTAATGTGTATTTATGATCATTTATCACAAGGGGCAGTGTGAGACAATAAAAGACTTCTGCTTGGAGTTTCTATATTCTTCTGCTACTAGAGAGAGATCAAAGCATTCCAAGAATTTACAGGATGACTTCTGTCAACTGAAAAGCAGTGCACTTATCTCAAATGAGATAACTCTATTGAAGCTGCTAACGGATTAATGGCAAAACTCAGCATCAATTTTTTCCAGCCAATTTTAACGAAAGACCATAGACCATTACTTTTAGTGCATCATGTGACATTAAAAGTCATGTGATTTACTGCGACATGTCAGATCAGTGAGCAGATTGTCTGATATATTGAACTTGATGATTTGTGGCAGTTTTCTTTATGGTGCTGTGTAAGAAATTATATACGGAATGTCCAAACGATTTATCAACAATATTTAGGGGATGGTCAGTGGAATGATTTCAGTGGAATGATTCTCTGAAACAAAACAAAAAAAAAGACCAATAAAATACACCTTGGAAATTGGAAAAATGGAAAATCGGAAACTGGCATGGACGGAAAACAAGGTTTCCACGGAATTGGAAATGGGAACTTTTGACCATCCCTAGTTTTAAAGAGGAGCTGTCAGCCATACTAGCTCAGAAAAAAAACACATACATATGTAGATAAATACTTGCTCTACTTACATAACGTATGTATTGCACTGTCCACGTTTTGATTTTAGTGGTGATTTTTCTACAGTAAAAAAAAGAGAAAATCCTTTTTAGCAGTTCCCATTTTAAATGTGGCTATTTTGAAGCCAATCCTGATGTCATTTCCTCCCTTACTCTCCTCTGCCTGATTGTGTATGCATTGCCCACCCTCCACTATAGAAAGTGCATTGTCTCAGCATGAGAAATATTGGCCAATCAGAGAGGAACAGAGGTGTGGGAGGGGAAAACAGGAGGGAAAAAGGCTTCAGCCAATCAGACTGCATTAGTTAAATCTCAGGGGGAAGTAGAGAAGCAAAAAAGGACAACCCAGAATGCCCTGCAACTTCCTTTGTGCGTACCAAATTTTGTGTGTACCAAATAAGAGTCAGGTAAACTGGGAAATTATCATTTATCAACAAGAAAAGTAATAGTGATTTTAACTTTTAGATTGCCTGGTTAGCATCCTTATTACTTGTTTACCAGATAAAAATAAAGAATTGATTTTATGCCCGACAGATACACTTTAAGGTGCTTTCCAGTTATGGCCCATACTCACGGGCAACTTTTTTGCATGTCGCAAGCACACGGGAGCGTGCTTGCGACATGCTGGCGACAGCTAGTCGCCAGGTCCCTCCGCATACACACGGCGAAGGGACCTGGCAACTGATGCGACGGAAGCTGTCGCCGTTGTCCCTCCCCCCGCCGGAAGCGCCGTTTATTTACTATCATGTTGCTGTCGCTAGTCCTCGTACTCACGCGGACTAGCGACAGTTGCGGCGGAGGTGCGGCGGCGACTGTTGCCATGCGATTGAAACTTTCAATCGCATGGCGACATGAGCGACGGGCGACAGTTCGGGGTGCGCGCGCGGGCAACGGCCCATACTCACGGGCGACCTGTCGCCGCAACACGCGTGCGCCGCGTGTTGAGGCGACAAAAGTCCCTCGTGAGTATGGGCCATTACTCTCATTTACAGACACTAAATGTGAGCTATGATCTATAGAGCTCTGGCATTTTGGTAGATAAGCCCAGCTTCACATTGTAGATGTAGCTGTGAGACTAGCTTCCCATTAGCACCCGCTATCTGTCCATCTGCCTATCTGCATAACTTGACATGCACAACAACCTGATAACATTCTCACTTTGAAGGGAATTCCATGAGGAGGTTTGGGGAAGATATGTGAGAGCCTCCTCCAGTCCAGACGGGAGTTCTTACAACACTCATTTCTTAGCATTGAGATTTAAGAATCAGATAAGTCTTTTCCTTACAGGAAGAAACTATAATGGGTCTTATTAACACTTTATCCAAGGAAATGAGTATGTCAGATGATCTGTGTGGTTTGTAATAACTAGTTAACATTTTCTTTAAATTTTCTTTCATATGGCACTGAGAGAATTGGAAGAAAGACTTGAGTGGTTATTTTTTTTTTTTAGTTTTGATGTTTGAATTCGGCAAACCCAAACACATGCGTTCAGCACCATTTCAGCACTGAATAACAGAACGGGTACATATCATTTAAAAAGACCCTGAACCCCGTAGTCTGCTAAGGTCCCCCGGCATCCTCTTCACCCCTTCCGTGGTCCCTTTGGCAGCTCTGATAATGTGTGCACCCGTGGCGCACACCTGGCATCCCCACCCCGGTTGCTGTAAGCCTCCTACACATGTGTGGTTCAGTCTTTAGGCGTCCGGCATGATGGCACGCACGCGCTTACCGGAGCCGCCAGCGGGACCATGGAAGGGACAAAGAGGATGCAGTGGGACCTCACTGGTTACGGGGGGCTGGAGGAAGCCCCAGGTAAGTACAGGTTTTCTTTTTTTTGCACTGCTCAGGGTCTTTTTAAATGATATGTACCCGTTCTGCTAGTCAGTGCTGAAATGCTGCTGAATGCATGTGTTTGGGTTCTGAACCCTGCATTGCTAAGCCGGGCTGGAGAAAGCCCCAGGCAAGTCCAGATTTACTTTTTTTTTTCCCTGCTCAGGGTCCCTTTAACTCCAATAGCTTAGAAGGAGATGGTATGAGAGTTAAAGCAAACCTGTGAGGTTTCATGTGCATTAAATTATTTCCTTACTCTAAATACACCTTTCTGACACTGCAATTGTCCTTGATAGGTTTTGGGGCTCCATATCAATAAGGGACCCCAAGCTCCTGAGGTACGCCACTGATCAGCTATAATCCACCATTGTCTTGCAATGTTAAATGTTGTATTGTCTATTTTGTATTGTCATACCTTTTATTCTGTTGTACAGTGCCACAGAAGATGCTGGCGCTACATAAATCAATAATAATAATAATGTTCTTCCTCAATTTGCATGTGTTTCCTCCGGACACTTTAGTTTTCATCCCAAAAATACACTGGTATATTATTCACTTTACCTCCAAATTGTCTTAGGCTAGTTTCACAGTGGTCAGTTGCATAACGCACGTGTTATAATGAGAGTGAATTGCAATGGAGACTGGACATAGACTTTAATACAAAGCCTGCATGCAGCAAGTTAGAATAACACAACTAGTTACAACGCAGTACTGTGAACAGGCCCATAGAATTGTATGGGCAGTGAGTTGACTGCAGAGCACGCCCCCCAACAGTCCCGAATTATGCGGGACTGTCCCGATTTTGGCGGGGGGCTCTCCCGCTTTCCCGGTATGGCCCCCCTGTGTCCTGGCTGGCAATGGGCAGAGAGGGGGAAAAATGATCAAGGCGCCAGCCGCCAATATGGGATGCGGGATGCCGGCAATCACATACATTCATACATTCCTACCTCCCTCCCTCCCTCCGAATGTGCCCCGTGTCCCCCTGTTTGCAGAGTAAAGTGCGCAGCGGAGCGGCTTTCATCTTACCGTCCATCCTCGCATACTGGCATCTGGCTTCATTCTGCTTCCTGTGACGTCACAGGAAGCAGGAATCAATGAAGAGCCAAATGCCGGTATGCGAGGATAGACGGTAAGATGAAAGCTGCTCCGCTGCGCACTTTACTCTGCAAACAGGGGGACACGGGAGCACATTCAGAGGGAGGGAGGGAGGTAGGAATGTATGAATGTATGTGATTGCCGGCATCCCGCATCTCATATTGGCGGCTGGCGCCTCGATCATTTAAACATTTTTTTTTCCGTAAATAATCTTTATGGCATGCGGGACTAGGGGTCTGTTGGGGGTGTGGTTAGGGGTGTGGCCTAAGTGTCACGGTTTCCTTTTCCAAAATGTTGGGAGATATGTGCAGAGTTATTTTGCAACAAACTTACCACTGTGAACAGGGCCTGAGACTATGGTAGGAACAATATACTGTTGCAATGGGAATTTGTGAGCTCCTCTATAGGACAGATATTGTTAGATCCTTTTGGCCCTGTTCACAGTGATAAGTTGCGTTGCAGAATAATTCTGCGTTACAACTCACTGCCCATATAATTCTATGGGGCTGTTCACAGGCTTTGTATTAAAGTCTATGTCCAGTCTTCATTGCAGTTCACAGTCATTGCTGTATATTGAATGCTTTATGCAAAGGACCACTGTGACCCTAACCTTAGATTCCTTTAGATTGTAAGCTCTCAAGGACATGACTCTCTCTCGCCCTTTTGTGTTTTGGATTTTGTTGCACATTTATTATCTTGTCACTGTTATTACCAATTCTGTACTTTGTGCCAATTCTGTATTTTGTACCAACTCTGTATTTTGTATACTGGTGTATACCATTGTCTGTATTATTTTGTACCCCTTGTTTGGTTTTTACTTTGTACGGCACCACAGAATATGTTGGTGCTTTGTAAATCAATAATAATATATGTCATCTGTAAAGTGCTGTAGACAAATGCCAGCGCTATATAAATGCACATTATTATTAATAATAAAGATCACGCAGTAGCAATTACCTTCCTTACCCCACACAACCCCTTTTTGTCTATTTTAGATGAGATGTATTAGGAAGGATACCACTTTGATAAAGTTTTACATCTAACTTGCTGATTTTGTAGCACACCCCCCTCTAGTGGTCAGAGGTAGCATCTCTTCAGGTTAAAATTACCTTTATGTGTCTGCCTGAAATACAAAAAGATTGCATAATACATATGCAAAGTATGAAATAATTTTACAGTTATGTGATCAGGTGGTCATTTAAAGAAATCTGATACAAAACTGATTGATGTTATAATTTGCCTTGGCACTATTTCCGTTTCTCACTCTTTGTGGAAGATTTTTTAGAACAATATAGTTATGTAAGTGTGCAAGATAGCAGCTGTTCAGTCTCCTCACATGGTAAATTATGGAGAGATGCATATTGCACCTGTTTTATAACAGGACTAATCAGCTGAATCTCTTATATTCAATCAAAATATTGCCAGCTGCAGCTCATTTTACTGATTAAACTTCTACAGTATTGTTAACACAGTAGGGCCTTGTGACTAAAGTCTGTAAGAAGGAATTTACTCCAGAATTCACACATATCATTCTTATGGACATGCGATGGGTGATGATAGCAATATTAGATAGCGATATTAGATATATTACATAACAATCCACATGTTATGTCAGGTAGCAATATACACCTTTGGCCCTATCCTTGGCTGCTCTTGTAGAACCATGTGAGAAGATGTTTTTTGGCGACCCCCACTCTATATATCATCTCAATATTACCACCCTTATCCAGAAACTTGTTGCGCAATTAACTAACTGGCACACCCTGCCTCAGTGTCTCAAGCCGTGCTGCCTTGGCTAAGATGATAACGTTTGGAGGGTTGCTCTACCCTATGCAAGTACTCCCACTACTCTGAAGCATTCTGATATCCAGACATTAAATAAAGCCATTTCGAAATTCTTGTGGAACAACAAAAGGGTGAGAATTAAACTAGAAAAATTAAAGTTACCAAAAGATCTAGGAAGTCTTAATATTCCCAACATACGATTATATAATTTGACATGCATGCTAAGGCAAGTCGGAGACTGGGTATCTGAAACCTCAGAATTTTCCAACTACTCTCTCTCTCTCTCTCTCTCTCTCTCTCTCTCAAGAGAGAGAGAGAGAGAGAGAGAGAGAGAGAGAGAGAGAGAGCCCTGGCAGGGTGCTCTCAGGCCTCTTGCACTCTCTCTTAGGTTAAAACATAATGTGGTTATTTGTTTGTGACACTATGGTAACCTGGAAAGAGGTCAGAAAATTGTTTCATTTGCCATGGAGAATCTCCAAGTATTTACCATTGTGGGGTACACCAGATTTCTCTCCTGGTATGTAACACAAGGCCTTCCTTAGATGGGAAACAAAAGGTATTGTAGAATTTAGTCAGGTGTTTTACATCCCTGAGGGCAGGAGGTGGAAACTTTCTAAACTTCATAGAATGTGGGGCATCCCTCCAACTGACTTTCTTGTTTATGACCAGATTAGGTCCTATGTACATAGACATCTCTCCAATGTATCTAGTATCATAATGTTTACTCCATTTAATCATTTTCTCAAACCAGGAAACGGGAGACTATGCTTATCTGAGTTACACAAGGGTCTTCGAAATTTAAAAGTCCCAGGACAAAGCATCCCAATATTTACAGAGATGGAATAAATACTTTTCAATTCCAAAACTATTTGATAAAATTTTAGAAGGGCTCGGCACTTTCCTCAAAATGATCAATGAAGCTTGCAAGGAATCTCACCTTTTTTCCATTGATCATGTCAAATATGCATTTAACATTAAATATAGACACCCTCCTGACAACTACCGAGCAGAATGCCCTAAATGTAAGCAAGCCAATGCTGATATGGTCCATTGCATTTGGAATTGCCCTAAAATAGTACAATTCTGGGATCAAATCTCCCACTTCCTGAAAAGGTTGAATTGTGGAGATCATCAGAGAGCTGCTAAAAAACTCTATCTATAACCGGTGGTGGTTATATACCCCACGGTTCCCACTATTCAGGATGTCAAAGAGGATATGCTTGACCTCTTTGTCATGGGCAAGACTGACACCCTTTTTCTATCATTTTCTTTTTAAGGAGGTGGGACTCAGTTGACTTTATGTGTACATTTGGCTTATAGCTTCATGCCAAGTAGATGCTGAATTTGCAGCGTCTCCCAAGAGCTCGTCCGTTCACTTTATCTCTATAATCGTATCATCCTATCAGAACGAGTTCTTGAATCTTTTGTATTTTGCTTATTTTAAATGTAAAAAACAAATAAAATACTGTTAAAAATAAAAAGATATTTTTTGGCAGACTTTCCACAAAATGACCATGATAACTGGCAAACCTTTATTGTCATCTTGCACCTTGCCTGGAAGATGAAATCTACAGTACATTGTGGCTATGTGTGATTTTGTTTGTTGTTGATATTATATAGTGGTACTATGATCTGCTCCCGCCAGGGGCGTAACTAGAAATCACTGGGCCCCCCTGCAGAACTTTGAATGGGCCCCCCCCCCTTTTTCTTTCTTCGTGCCCAGACTCCTCAAGCATCACTACAATACACAGTACTTGGGGAGGGGTAGAAAGGCTGGGGGTAGAGCAAAGCTGTACACAAGACCCTGCTAAACACTGAATAGGGACTGTCTACAAATCTTTGTCTGCAAAACTTTCTATGATTCCTTATCAATGGCTGAGCAGATGCAGTCATTAGAACAATTGTGCAAAGAGCAGAACGTTTTTTCTCTCCGTGCCCTTAGTTGTCAGTCTCTCAGGACAGGGAAAAGAGACATCTCCCCCATGGGCCCCCTGCAGCTTCTGGGCCCCTCTGCGGCTGCATACCTTGCAGGGTCTATTGTTACGCCCCTGGCTCCTGCTATCTATGTCTCCAGATTCAGAGTTGGCTCCCGCTCCTATCTCTTTCCATCTGAAGCTGCATATACACACTCGATCAATTTTAGGCGGCTGATAAATACCACCTTGGACAAGAAATGATCTGGCATACCACGAGTGCATTACTCTCCCCATCCCCCACTCTGCCTTCAGACAGCTGGTCCGTTGTGTGCTGCTTGTCCCTCCAAACCCTCTCTATAGCAACAAATGTGTCTCTAGCCTTTAGGCTAGCAACAAGTTTGTATGGTACTTTAGCACAAACTGCCCCCTGCCCCGAGGGATTGAACCCCGATCCCTGCTCAACAACAGGAATTTCATTTCTGGGTATAGCTTGAGTGTGCATACACACATTCTATTTGGAATTGTATCTCATCTATGTAGTATGAGAGTTTACCTGCACAACCTGCACAATTAGCTAATAAAAAAGCATCCATCTGAAAATGGCGCCTGTGAATAATGGCGCACAGTGTTGCCGCTAATCCGTTTGCCGCTTATCGCTATTTAACGTTAAAGCCTTATTGTTATTTAGCGTTAAAGCCTTATTGTTATTTAGCGTTAACACACAAAACCCTCTCTGTACCTATCCCTAACCCCTAAACCCCCCGGTGGTGCCTAACCCTAACCACCCCCCTGGTGGTGCCTAACCCTAACCACCCCCCTGGTGGTGCCTAACCTTAACCACCCCCCTGGTGGTGCCTAACCCTAAGACCCACCCCCAGTGGTGCCTACCCTAACCACCCTCCTGGTGGTGCCTAACCCTAACCACCCCCCTGGTGGTGCCTAACCCTAACCACCCCCCTGGTGGTGCCTAACCCTAACCTTGACAGTGTTACATTAAATCCATTCATTGTTTTGCAGTTAAATAACTTCTGCAGTTCGGCTTATGTAGGGCGCTATTGATAAATAACGTTAGTGTGTGCCACTATTGATAAATAACGTTAGTGTGTGTGCCACTATTGATAAATAACGTTAGTGTGTGCCACTATTGATAAATAACGTTACTGTGTGCCGTTTTTCTTCTTTTTTTCCCTGTGCGCCATTATTATGCAGTACTAACGATAAATAGCGATAAGCGTATCTTTTTAATGCGGCGCCATTTCTATGCATAGGCACTGTGCGCCATTATTCACTGATCCCAATAAAAATGGGATATATTGGCTATAGGGTGCATACACATATCCAATTTTTTATTGCACATTAAGAAGCGGGCAGCCTAGAATGATATCGGTACGGCATAGCCACTAGCCGAGTGCAGTTTGTTCCCTGCATCCTCTCATTGGCTTTTATAGCGGTTTATCCTTGTAAACTGAGGGGCTGGCTGGCACAGGACTTTTTAACCTTTTTGTGATACAATAGAATCCGCTATAATAAAACCCCTGTGTCCCTGCGTGTGCTGTCTGCGTCTGCTGGGTGCGTGATTTTTGCTACTGAGCATGTGCGCAGCACGGTCGCAGCCTCACAGAGACAGGAGGACAGGGACGGGGCCAGGGAGCCGGGCGTGTGAGCGGGCGGCCGGGTGTGCGGCGGATGCGCACACGCATGTGTGTGGTGGGCGGTGGCGTGAAGCACAGACCCTAGAGCCTGTTTTTAAACGGGCTTGGGTCTGCTAGTTTTTATAATAAATCAGTACGCTTTTACGCTATGTGGAGCTCTTTTTTTTTGCGCACACAGCCTTGGAGACACTGAAGGCTGCGGGGTGGTCACTGGCCAATACCCTGAAAGTGAAAACAGGCCCAGAAGGCCGTGGAGTCTGGTGAGTCTTTCCCCGAAGGGGGGTCTTGTAACGTATGCAGGATTTTATTTCCGTGGTCAGCGCACTGAACGTGCGCCGACACTACGGAAATCCTCCACAAACGTGTATTAAGTACAACCCAGCTATGGTGCTAAGCACCTGTAGAGGGAGATTCCCACCGACAGATGGAGCTGTGGAGTACAGATGGACTCAGCCTCTGTACTGCCACAGATGCCAAATGGGAATTGCACGAGTTGAAGCAATGCAGGGCTGGATAGCCCTAAAAGAGAAAGAGCATAGAGACAGAATAAATGTGTGTCCACCAAACTAGTCGCTACCCAGCGACGGTGAACAGACATCAGCAGAAACAAAGTATGAACGCAATTGCGAGAGAGGCGATCGCCAGAAATGACATAAGACCGAGCAAGACAGAGGACAAGAGTAGCAAGGCACAGCAAACAACAATGAGACGTGTGAGGATCCGCTTGGCTGCCTGCGCAGGCAGGCAGCCTTTTGATCACTGTTCAGGTCTGCATTCTGCAGGTCTCTGGAAGAGAGACCTTTTGTCAGTTGTGCAGCTTGCTGCTGAGGAATTTGCATATGTTTGTCATGCAGATTGCCTAGCCACATCCCCTGTGGGCTTGCTTTATAAAGAGCTATGTTTCTCACAGTAAGTGGCTGGTCATAAGGATTCTTCCTGTGAAACACTCTGGAGAGTGTCAGCCTTGCTCATTGTTTGAAAGATTAGCTTAAGAGTAATTCTTGGGACTGCACTCGGCAGGTTCTCTTGTGCAGTTAGGATTGCATATCTGTTTTGTTTGTCTGTTGCGATTGTCCTGTCCCTGCGGTGGTCGACAGGAGGTAATTCTGATCTTTGTTCTTGGAGTATAGCTGGAGCAGCGGTTGCTACCAGCTATCTCCTCTATCTGTCTTGCCTGGATCGCACTCGCCTAGCGCTAGTGCTGTGGATCCATCTAATCTCCATCTCTCTGTCTCCCGGGTTCGCACTGGCCTCTTTTCGCTAGTGCTGTGGATCCTATCTCTCGCTTGTCCCTGTTTTCGTGTGTCTGTCTTGTCTGCTACGAACGCTTGCTGGAGGCTCGGTGAGGTAACCGTTAAGCAAGCGCTCGCGTCCTCTGTTTCATGTTTGTCTGTCGGTGGTTAGTTAGGCGTGCTTGTCTCTATTGTGCTTATCACGTGGAGACCGCGCATGAACGCTTGCACTGTTGCGAATGAGTGCGGTGTTCGCGTTCAGTTAGTGTTTGTTATTTTCCTTATCTCCTCATTGTATGATTTGCTGTGCCTTTGCTACTCTCATGCTCCACCGTGCTGTAGCCTTGTGTCACGTCTGGCGATCGCACCTCTCGCGATCGCGTTCCTACTTCGTATCTGCTGTGGTGTGTGCACCGTCGCGAGTTGGCGACTAGTTTGGTGCACACACATTGAATCTGTCTCTGTGCTCATTCTCAATCGCCTCTCTTGCGATTGCATTTCTTCCCTTCATACAATTCCTGTCTGGCGTGAGTGGTAGGGCAGAGGAGCTGTTCCTCTGCACTCCACAGCTCCACCTGCCGACAGGAATTTCCCTCTACAGGTGCATTGCACCTTCTGCTGGGTCCCCGCAAATTATACGCTTGTGGAGGATTTCTGCAGTGTCAGCGCACATCCTGTGCGCTGATCACGGAGAGAATTCCACAACCGTTACAAGAAGATACCGAAAATAACAAACGCTAGCTAAACGCGAACACCGCACTCATTCGCAACAGAGAACGTGTTTACGGCGCGGCCTCCGCATGAAAAGCGCAACAGAGACAAGCAAGCCACCCTAACTAGCCACAAGTAACACAAATGAGCAAAAACAGACAAGACAGACAGATGAGGTAGCCAGTAGCAACCGCTGCTCCAGCTTACACTCCAGGAACACAGATCAGAAGGATCCACAGCCGCTACCACTAGAGGCTAGTGCGATCCAGACAGATGAACAGAAGGGGCTACCAGTAGCAACCGCTGCTCTGGTTAGCACCCCCAGACAGACAGAACGATTTCCTGTCGACCACCGCTGATGACAGGACAATCGCAGCAGAGAGGCAACACAGACAAAACAGATAAGGCAACCTGACTGCACTAGAGGAGCTGCCTAGTGCAGTCCCAAGAATTACTCTAAGATAAACTTTAGCAAACAAACAGGGCTGATACTCTAGGAGAGTTCATCAGAAACAAACCATGAAGGATGACCAGCAAAGGATTCTGGGAGACCATGGTATTTATACTGCCAGCCTTCAAAGGAGGGTAGGCGATTTGCATAACAAATGTATGCAAATTCCTCAGCAGCAGAACAGGTCTGAAACCTGGAAAGAAAAGACAGGTCTCTTTTCCAGAGACCTGCAGCCCTCAGACTTAAGGAATGGTCAACCAGCTGTCTGCCCGTGCAGCCAGCTGAGCGGATCATTACAGGGCTTCTTTCATTGATGTTACAGAGAGCAATCATTTATGAGCTCTTATCCACTTATCTAAAGAACTATACTGTTGATGGTGCATCCAGGAGGAGCGCCCCACAGCTTTAACTTGTTTAGACTTTTGTGTAGTTTAATGCTTGGTCAAATTGGACTTTTAACTATTGTGTTATATATTGCTCCGTTTATCAGCACAGTATCTTGGTGCTAATTGTTGTTTGAGCTGCTGATATATAACTGACAGCAACTGGTATATTTCAGTTCTGCCAAAATATTGTCAGGACTGGAAGGCATCACGGTAAGAAGAAAATGGAGAGCTTCTGAGAGGAACTGACGGTGAGGTAAGTGTGTTATATTCGTTTGCAGCTACGTCATGTGTTTATTTTAAATAATTGTACTTGCTTCAGGTTCCCTTTAACCACTTTACCCCCGCCCGTACGGATTTCTTCGTCACCTTTTCCATCCTTTAACCCCCAGGGACGGAGAAATCCGTACTTTCCGCGCTCCCGCCGCTGCCCGTGCTCCCGCTCGTAAACACGCCGCCCGCCGCTAGTAAACACGCCACCGCCCGCTCGCCCGGAGATCAATGAACGGTAAAATCCATTCCCGTTCGTTGATCTAAGCCCCGCAATGATCCGCTGCTCTCCGATGAGCAGCGCGATCATTGTGAAAAGATACACACTTACCCAGCCTCCAAGTACTTCCTCCAAGCTTCCGGAAGGACGCTTGGAGGTCGCATTAAAACAAAAAGTTACTGTGGCCATCTTGTGGCCAAATAGTAAAACTACACCCTACACATTTTTCACATACAAATAAATTACTTTTACACAAAAAATTAACTTATTACCTCCCACACTCCCATTTTTTTTTTTTTTTTTTGTAATTAAAAAAAATTAAAAAAATTTACAATAAAAAAAAATACATAAATAGTTACCTTAGGGACTGAACTTTTTAAATATTTATGTCAGGAGGGTACAACACTGTTACTTTATAAACTATGGGCTTGTAATTAGGGATGGACGCAAAACTGAAAAAAATGCACCTTTATTTCCAAATAAAATATTGGCGCCAAACATTGTGATAGGGACATAATTTAAACGGTTTTATAACCGGGACAAAAAGGCAAATACATTTCATGGGTTTTAATTACAGTAGCATGCATTATTTAAAAACTATAATGGCCGAAAACTGAAAAATAATTAATTTTTTCCCACATTTTTCCTATTTTCCCATTAAAACACATTTAGAATAAAATAATTCTTGGCATAATGTCCCACCTAAAGAAAGCCTAATTGGTGGCGGAAAAAACAAGATATAGTTCATTTCATTGCGATAAGTAATAATAAAGTTATAGACGAATGAGTGGAAGGAGCGCTGAAAGGTGAAAATTGCTCTGGTGGTCAGGGGGTAAAACCCCTCAGTGGTGAAGTGGTTAAAGGACAACTGTAACAAGAGGGATATGGAGGCTGCCATATTTATTTCCTTGTTAAACAATATTAGTTGCCTGGATATCCCACTGATCCTATGCCTCTAATACTTTTAGCCATAGACCCTGAACAAGCCTATACAGATCAAGTGTTTCTAACATTATTGTTCGATTTGACAAGATTAGCTGCATGCTGGTTCCGGTGTTATAATATTATGACACTCCTGCAGCTAAATAGATCAGTAGGGCTGACAGGTAACTGGTATTGTTTAAAAGGAAATAAATATGCCAGCCTCCATATTCTTCTCACTTAAAGCGGTCCCAAACCAAATATTTATTTTAATTCAAAATATTTAGTTGCACCACTCTGACACTTACAAAGATAAATAAACACTCCTTCAAGCCTATGAGCATTTCAGTGCATGCTTTTCACCCTTTTCTTTTCATAACTAGGGTTATACAGGTGGCAGCCATTAGCAAGCAATTCCTCCTTTCGCATTACCTCCCGGCAATACGAAAGGAAGGGAGGAGTTTTACCAATAAATGTAAAATATTTTATATTTGTCATCATGCAGCTGAAAAAAGGCTGCTATTTATTATTATAATTTAGAAAATGGATTTTATTTCTGAAATCTTGTATTTTTTAATTTGGGTAAGTTGTCCTTTAAGTCCAGCAAGAAGGAGCTGCCCTACCACCTACCAATGACTATAAGGACGTGATAACATTTGCCAAACATTTGACAATCAAAATTGGATGCGTGTACACACCCTTTAGTATATCCTGTCAATTCCTTGTTTCTTATGGGGTTATGAGGATCACTGAGGTTTTTTTTTTTATTTTTTATTTAGGGATGAGCAGGCAAAAAGTACAAAATTGTTTTTGCTGTGATGACGTTTCTTTCTTCTTTTTGGTCATTTATTCCTAAGGGCTGGTTTCCACTACAAAGTGATGCGAATGCGGCTACCTAGCCGCATCGCATCACTTTCGCCGCCTGCGGCATCACTTCCGCATCTCCCAATGCAAAAGTGTATTGGAGGAGATGGGACGCGGCTGTGGGCGGATGCGGCCGTACGAGAATCTGCAGCATGCTGCAGATTCTCGGATCGCTCCGCACCGCTCCGCACAACATGCACGCATTGGAAACTCTTCCATTGCTGTGCATGTGTTTCAGGACACCTGCGGTGCGATGCGGCTATGTAGCTGCATCGCACCGCTCCGAGTGGAAACGGGCCCTTAAATAATAAACATGTTCAGCTGATGCAATGGCTGTAACCGTATAACAATCAAACAATGTAAACTAAACATTGCTAATGATTTATTAACCAATTACAGTATGTTTGCCTCAGCGCTCAGGTGTATTTGTAAATGTTTATATAACCGAAGTGCTGTGAAAAAAATGAAGAAAACAGCTTCCTCTGTTGGACAACTAAACTGTCAAGTCACTGCAGCACACTCACTCCAATGTTAATTATGTAGTTTAGCTAATAAAAAATACTAGTGAGAAGATGATTAATTATAATCTACCGTTCTCTGTACTGTAATTTTTTTTGTACAAACTGTTGCTCCTTTACGTCTATATAGCATTGTATATACATTTAATGCTGCTATTCTTACTCTTCTACTGTTCACTCTTCACTTGTGGCTCCTCACCGCTGTTTTAAATGCAACAGCCGCCACACCCTGGGCAACAGCTTTGACTGGCCGGCAAAACCAGGTGAGGGTCGCTGACAGGATTTAACCCTCGGTAAGGCAGGGCATGTCTATCCTTGCATGTGAAGGCTGGATCGGGCAGACTGAGCGGAGGAAATCAGGGGCGTAGCAATAGGGGGTGCAGAGGTAGCCACCGCATCGGGGCCCTTGGGCCAGAGGGGCCCGAAGGGCCCTCCCTCAACTGCAGTATTAGCTCTTTATTGGTCCTGTGCTGGTAATAATCGCTTCTATAGATACTTTGAATAGTGGTAATCATTAACAAACTGTTCCCGATCCCCTTCTTGCTCCTCTGACACTGTAGTTGCCATTGGCAGATTTTGGTGCGCCGTATCAATTGTTATGTATAGAGTGCTTGGGGGGGGCCCCATTGTAAAATTTGCATCGGGGCCCACAGCTCCTTAGCTATGCCACTGGAGGAAATAACTTGACTGATTCAACAGGCACAGAAGGCGGACCCATCTGAGTGCTGTGGAGCAGACATAGGGTACAGTAAGACACATAAGGACACTGTTGGCCATCCACTGTACAGAACAAGAAAGAGAAGCGATGAGGCAGCAGGTGTGGATACGCTGGAAGCTGTAGCCACAACACTAAACACAGGCGGCCCAGGGCAATGGTTCACTCTCTTCTAGATTGAAGCAGTAGTCAAGTTTGGTAGCCTGCTGGGTGTTTGAGCAGCCCAAGTCAGGACCACTCTGCTTATCTCCATGGTCTGAGGAAGAGGCTAGAAAAGGTGCCCTAAACATAGTCTTCTCCTGGCCTGCTTGCCATGGCAGGTGGGAATCCCAACCATTGCGGTCAAAATTGAAATTACAAGAAAGAATATTAATGTAAGGTCACCGTCCGCCGGTTCACGTCAGCGACGGAATGCCGAGACTCGGGCTGCAGCTCCGACTTCCAGGTCTCGGCAAGCCGCTGACATCACGGGAATGCAGGAGACTTCTCAGCTCTCATTGGATAGGCGAAGCACGCATTCTCAGTACGCGCTTTGCAGATGTAAGCAGTAACTCTGATGTTCATGATTGCGTGTCAGCTGATCAGCTGACACACTGTACTGCTTTTGGCTTGTTTCCAATTCTGCCTTTGTTGATTGGTTAGCTCT
Source organism: Hyperolius riggenbachi (assembly GCF_040937935.1). NCBI lineage: Eukaryota > Metazoa > Chordata > Amphibia > Anura > Hyperoliidae > Hyperolius > Hyperolius riggenbachi. The sequence continues at coordinate 336,702,685 of NC_090650.1, forward strand.
AGTATTTAAACCTGGTAAACGCCCCCAGTCATCGCTCGTGATACCATTAGCTTTGGCTTGTTGCTGGGTAGCACTCACTGTTTCTTTGGATTCTTGTTGCCGACTATTGCCTTATATCTTGACCACGGCACCACGCTTAAACTCTGTTTGATTTCTGTTTCCGACTGCTGCCTTGTGTCCTGACCATGCTTTATCTCTGCTGGATTCCTGTTGCCAACTTTGCCTTGTACCTGGACTACGTTTTGCCTTGCCGCCTGGATTGACCTTTGCTTGGACACGGATTTGCATGAACTCTGCCTGGACTGATTCGGCTTGTCTTGACTACTCTATCTCTGGAGAGTTACTATCTGGACTACCTTACTGTCACCAGGAACACCTGGCATCTCTGCCACTGGATTCACTCGTCTGGCTAGCCTCATCTACTAGGCCTCAGGTGACTATCATATATATCCACTGTGCTTACATTGTCTTGCCAAGTATTCAGGTTCTGCCTGGTGAATTAACTACCTGTCAGACTGTATGCTACATCTACCTGCAGGGTGTATTGTAGTATTGTGTTAGGTAGGAGTTTGTGCAGCTGTTACAGGCTGGGCTCTGGGTCAGTCATATGGGCATACAGTCTGAACTGTGGTGATTGACCAGACAACCTTGACAATTAATGATTTAATGGAAAGTGCCATGATACCTTTATAAGTGCATATGTCCCCACCATGACAAACCCAGAAGAGTTTAAATACCAGTTTTACAAAGACTTTGAACTCCTCATAGCATCTGAGCACAAGGAAGACAAATGTGTTGTCCTGGGTGACTTTAATGCAAGAGTTGGTACAAATCATCATGCTTGGTAGGGAGTTATTAGGAGGAATGGAGTTGGTAAAAGCAACAGCAATGGTCATCTACTTTTAAGGACTTCTGCAGCTCATGATCTGCTGATAACAAACACAGTCTTCCACCTACCCATCCGAAACAAAATGTCCAGGCTGCACCCATTCAGCAAGCACTGGAACTCCATTGATTATCTTTATAGTGAGGAGAAGGGACAGGCAGGATGTCTGAGTGACTAAAGTCATGTGTGGCGCAAATTGCTGGACAGACCAGAGACTCATCATCTCAAAAGTCAACATATGCATCCAGCCCTGGCGAAGTCCATAGGCGAAAGATAAAAAACAATAAGCGACTTAATATCAGCAGGTTAGGAAAGCCCTTGACCTTGAAAGTAAACTTGACCAACTCTGCTTTGGAACAAATGGTGTAGAAGAAGATTGTAACGTTTTCAGAGATATGGTCAACAACACCTCTCTTGTTCATGCTAGTGGCAATAGGTTTGCAGTAAACTCTGTATTCAGATTGCCATTCGGGTTCTTTGAGATCTGAATGTCTAGAACATTTATACGTTTTAAGTTGATCTCAAGTATGAACAACATCGCTACTTTGTTATTATTCAGGGCCACTACTCGCACTCAAAAAGATCTTGTGGGCCGTCCCATAGTATAAGGATATAATCAATGTAGCGGCCCCAAAACAAAACAATACATAGTACGTCATATGAAGAAAAACATATCATCATCAAAGACAATCTGGTCCTCCCACCACCCGAATTAGAGGTTAGTGTACGAAGGGGCACACGCCCGTTGGACCAGATATTCCCCCTTGAACTCCAACCCAGCAGACCAAATGGTTGGTATGTGATTTATTTGTAATGAAACAAATCTCCTTTGAGTTGATGTGTGACACTATGCCACTGTCAACTCTTATATAGGTGGTGCATTCTGTTTCTCACTTCTCACTAGCATCCCTCTAGTGTTTGGTCTGAATTGTCATATGTTTGATACCTCTATACAAGCATTTTCTATGCATATTTATAGAAATGCATACCCAAAAGGTTAGTTTTCCCTTGCAGGAAACATGCTGAATAGTACATTTCCCTATACCGACTCTCTGGAATTGGTTGTGATTGTTAATTTCTACTAATATGTTTTCTTTGGTATACTTCTGAGCATCGCTATTGGCCTATTGATATAAACATGCAGGGCCGTTTCTTGGGCAGGGCAAGTGCCCTGGGCGCAGACTGGCAAGTAGAAGAAGGGGGACGCAGGCAGAAGGACATAGCCGCTAGGAAGCTGGTGATGGGCAGTGCAGCAAAATGGAAGAAGAAAGAAGATGAGCAGCGCGATCACCTTCCTTGACTCCTCCTGGGTTGCCTGCATCAGACATCAAGTCATCATCATGTCACCACCTTGTGATGACAAGCTGGCATATCCAAAATCAATCTTTATTGGTTCCATGTAAAAAAATGGCCAACATTTCGAAACCGCGTAGGACCCCTTTATCAAGGTAATATTTGCTCTGAGGCAAAGATCTGTCTGCTGCTGTACAAAAGATTCTGCATAGGAAGTTGGGAGTTTGGCTCCTCTAACACTCGCTGACAGCGATTTGCATTCACTGGGATCAGCAGCAGCAAATATTGCCTTGATAAAGGAGTCCTACGTGGCTCCGAAACGTTGGCCATATTTTTACATGGAACCAATAAAGATTGATTTTGGATGTGCCAGCTTTCTTCCTTGTTGAATACTGCATAGAGGGTGTCATCCCTCTTTTCAGCTGTCGCACTCCCCTTAAGGACTATGGGTTTGATCCTTTAGTGAGTGCAAGACAATACTACCAATGTGATGCACCTCGTGATGACACCTGATGTCCTGTAGCGGTACTGCAGTCTGTCAGTGCATGGCGCCCATGGAGGAGTCGGCTTTCCGGGCTCTCTTCGCCTGTGTGTTTTCCCTCCTTCCTCCTGGATGAGCGGCTGGCAGTGGTGCTCACCGCCAGGTCGTGATCACGCTTACGCATGGATTCACGACCATTTTGACACATTCCGCCTCGGACACGCTAAGCCGTGAATAGATTTTCAACCACGAAAATCTGCTTCGGCTTCGCGTGAATGCGGACAGAAATCCGCATTCACGCTCGTGAAACCCGGCACTGAAGTCGTGGTTAGCGGAAATGCGTCAAACTATGCGGAAGTGACACATTGCAGGCCAATCAGAGGGCCCCAGCCAGGCCCTAGCAACCAATCACAGGAGGGGAGTTATGCCCTCCCCTCCTGAATATAAAGCAGCGGCCATGATGGAAAAGCTCTGTCCTTGCTAGACTGTGGTGCTGAGAGGATTATCTCCAGGCCATTGTTGTTTGAGCAAGTGCATTTATTGTGTTAAAAACAAAGCTGCTGCTGAACTGAACGCCCGCTTTGTCCTCCTCCTCCTCCTGACTCAGTCGCTACCATGGTACCACCAATGCACTCTGTCTGGGTTATCACTGCCCGGGTCACCGGGTGCATTTAATTTTTTGGCCAGCACTATGACACTGTGCTACTACTACTACCACCAGTATGTTGGTATGGTCCTTCTGTGCTGCTGCTGCTGAACTGACCGCCCGCATTGTCCTCCTCCTCCTGACTCAGTCGCTTCCCGCTGCTGCACTCTGCGTTCACACTGCCCGGGTCACTGGGTGCATTTAATTTTTTGGCCAGCACTATGACACTGTGCTGCTACTACTACCACCAGTATGTTGCCATGGTACTTCTGTGCTGCTGCTGCTGCTGCTGAACTGAACGCCCGCTTTGTCCTCCTCCTCCTCCTGACTCAGTCGCTACCACGGTACCACCAATGCACTCTGTCTGCGTTATCACTGCCCGGGTCACCGGGTGCATTTAATTTTTTGGCCAGCACTATGACACTGTGCTACTACTACTACCACCAGTATGTTGGCATGGTCCTTCTGTGCTGCTGCTGCTGAACTGACCGCCCGCATTGTCCTCCTCCTCCTCCTGACTCAGTCGCTTCCCGCTGCTGCACTCTGCGTTCACACTGCCCGGGTCACTGGGTGCATTTAATTTTTTGGCCAGCACTATGACACTGTGCTACTAATACTACCACCAGTATGTTGCCATGCTCCTTCTGTTCTGTGCTGCTGAACTGACCGCCCGCATTGTCCTCCTCCTCCTGACTCAATCGCTTCCACCAATGTACTCTGTCTGCGTTCACACTGCCCGGGTCACCGGGTGCATTTAATTTTTTGGCCAGCACTATGACGCTGTGCTGCTACTACTACCACCAGTATGTTGCCATGGTCCTTCTGTGCTGCTGAACTGACCGCCCGCATAGTCCTTCTCCTGACTCAGTCGCTACCACCACTGCACTCTGCGTTCACACTGCCCGTGTCCACTGACAACTCTGCTGCGATGTCATTGCTAATTGCTGCAAAAAAAAGAAAAAAAAAAACAAATTACAAAAACCTCTCTGGGGCCTTTTTGGCGTCAGCCACTCATCCTCCTCCAGCGGTACCTTCGCCGCCAAGTGCCATTGGAACTCGCCTTCACCTCTTTGATTGCTTAACGCGTATATCCCTTTTTAAAACCACGTATTACCAATTAATAGCCCCATTTACAGTGGTGATTTGTCTTTAAAAGCCATTAAAAAAAAATAATTTTGGGAATTTTTTATGTTGAAGTTATGTTGCCCCTTATCACCTCGATAATCCATGCAATTTGGGGGATTGTAGCATGTATGGGGGCTTTGTTATTAACGTTAAAAGAAATTCCGCCTCCGGGCGGGAATCCACGCGTGATTACGCCATTCACGGCAGAAAATCCACGTGGTTGCGTGGACGCGGACGAAAATCCGCATGCGGCAGCGCCGAATGCGGATTTTTTTTTTGCAGCCACGCGGATTGCCGAATTCGTGGATGAGGCACATCCAAGCACCCCTGGCGGCTGGTCACTAGTAAGTAGGCACTAGGCAGATCTACTTGTGACCTGTGGCTGTGTGACTGTCCCTAAAGAGTAAGGGTACAACCTCACCCTGGGTGCAATTTTGCCTAGAAACTGCTCTGTACACATGCAGTACTGCCTATCCATTTCAATGGACATACAGAATAGTGTGGTATGCTGTTTCTTGTCTGGCAGATAGGAAGCACCACAATGTACAATCCATCGTTTCAGTAAATAAGCTCCAAAGAGATTCTAGGCTTAGTCAAGTGCTGGTATTACTGCTTTGGACAAGGAGAGCATCACTTTAAGCCTGTTAGAGGGAAATAATAGCAGCAAGCACAGTTTTCTAGCAGCAATGAGCTGACAAGAAATGGTCAACTTAAAATGTAATGTACCCCCCTTTATGATGCCCGGGGGTGAACTCTAGTTTTTCTTTACCTTGTTGTAAATTGGACTTTTCACACAAAAGGTTGCGGTTGTTCTGTAATTGTGTTTGCTATTTCTGCATGATTAGTATAGTTTTCTTGAATACAACTAAGATCTCATTAGTATAAGGTTCAGCTTGATAACAGAAGACAAAATGTTTACAACACAGGCCTAAGGTTACTGTTAATTGTCTTAATAAAACTGCTGCCACTGTTTTTTTTTCTTGTTCAAGTTTTTGTAAATATAGAGCTAGCTCAATAAGCTCGATAACATGTCAGTGTACTTTTTATTTATTGAATTAATTCCAGGCCATCCAAAGATAAACAAAGGGTGCATGTTATTCTTTAGTGGAGGTTGTGGAGGTTGGAGCTCATTCTGAACAGGGGTGTTACTACAAATCATGGTAATGGTAATTCCTACTGTGCCACTACCAGGCCAATTACATTCAGTGACTACCTGTGTGTGTGACAGGCAGCTGCACATTTGTAATAACAATCACTGCATACCCACCTGTTGTTGTTCAGTGCACCTACCTACCTACCTACGTGACCGCACCTGTTCAGGGTACCTGTGTGTGTGACAGGCAGCTGCACATTTGTAATAACAATCACTGCATACCTAACTGTTGTTGTTGTTCAGTGCACCTACCTACCTACCTACCTACCTACGTGACTGCACGCAGTGCCACTGCACCTGTTCACAGTACCTGTGTGTGTGTGACAGCTGCACATTTGTAATACCAGTCACTGCATACCTGTACACTGCACCTGTGTAACCGCATGCTGTTTTATATACCAGTCCGTGCATACCTGTTAACTGCACCTGTGTAACCACACATTGTTGTACCAGCAGTCACTGCAACCTGTTCACTGCACCTGTGTAACAGCGCATTGTTGTACCAGCATTCACTGCAACCTGTTCACTGCACCTGTGTAACCGTACATTGTATTAGTCAAGTCAGTGCATACCTTTCACTTCATCCCCCCCCAATATGGACAAAACAAGAGGCAGAGCCAGAGGCAGGCCACCTGGCAGGTCTGTTCGAGGTCGCACTGTTGTGATTTTGTGCGGCCCTCGACCAAAGTACAGTGTTCAGAAGAAGGCACATGCCATCAACCCCCAATATTGTCCGGACGTAGTTGACTATTTAACACAGAACACCTCATCTTTCTCAGCTTCCGCTTGGAAGCGTAACATATCTTCCTCCTCCTGCTCTGATTCTGGCACCCCACTTAACACTCCGTCGGCAGCCATCACCAAAGTGCCCTCATCACAGGGCTCAGCGGTGTGGAAATTTTTTTGTGTGTCTGCCTCAGATGAGAGCAATACCATCTGTACTCTCTGCCACTGAAAATTGAGCCGTAGAAAGACCAAGAACCGCATAGGGACAACTACCTTACGAAGGCACATGATTACAAAGCACAAACTGCAATGGGATGACCACCTGGAAAAGCAGCACACAAAAGCAAAGCCACACACTGCAGTGTAAGATACCAGGCTGCAATTATTTCTAAAAAAAAAAAAGGCAATACCTAAACTGTACCGTGATGTTGAAAGGCAAGTGGAGACATCTCTGGCACACAATGTTGGGTCAAGGGTCCATCTAACCACGGATGCTTGGTCTGCAAAGCACGGTCAGGCCTGCCCGAAGACTAAGTCAGTCCCCACACACAGCATCTCTGCATGCACGCCATGTGACTGCCTGCCCCAAGACTAAGTCGGTCCCCACACAGCATCTCTGTCTGCAGGCCTCTTGACTGCCTTCTCCGCCACCACCAACAGGGTCCAGGACTCCAGGCGGATTCCTGAATTTTTAAGGCCGCTGCTAGCAATGGCCGCTATAATAACTTTTCTGGTGTGTGTACACGCCTGCCTAATTTTTCTGGCTGCACTGCAGCTGCAACAACAAAACAAAAGGCATGTACAATTGTCAATTCCCCTTCGTGATCGTTACCTTGCCACGGTGAAGGGGCTTGCGTATCATAATGAAGCAATGACCGCCGGCTATATGGGGGGGGGGGGCACACCCAAGATAATAAGGTTGTTGCTTCATTGTGGACAGAACAAATTAGATCAGCTGGACAGTCACTGTTGTTCTATCATTGAGCTATCACAGCCCGGCGACCATATGGGCTTGAAAACCGCCATGGCCTGCACTCTGGCCATGGTGCGCACCAGTCCAGCACAGCCGTCACTACACAAACAGCTGTGTGCGGTGCGTTACACAGTGAGTTTGGTGTGTCAGTGTGAAGCAGTACTCTAATTACACTCCCTGATTGATGTATACACATGCAAGATGTTTTAAAGCACTTTAGGCCTGCAATTTAGCATTCAATGTGATTTCTGCCCTTAAAACGCTGCTTTGCGTCAAATCCAAATTTTTCCCTGGGACTTTTGGCGTGTATCCCACTCCTCCATGCAAAAACTCAGATGTTAGACCTCTTGAAACATATTTTTCATCACTTTTGTGGCCAGCATAAATGTTTCTAGTTTTCAAAGTTCGCATCCCCATTGAAGTCTATTGCGTTTCGCTAAAGTTCGCACGAACCGAACTTTTGCAGAAGTTCGTGTTCGAGGTTCGCGAACCGAAAACAGGAGGTTTGAGCCATATCTAGTAGGCACGTGCCTACAGGTGCCTGATGATGGTGGAAAGGCGGCTTACTCCTCTCCCCAAATGCCTCTCTCCCACCTTCCATATGCAGAGTCCTGATGAGAGTGTAAATGAGAGGTTACTTACTCTGCTCTCTGCATTCCACTGACAGAATCTCCCTTCAGTCAGAGGTATCTCTAGCTACTTAACATTGAGGTTTCTCTAGATACCTAATACCTGGGGGCACCTCTAGCTGGGAACAGTAAATTCGGGCGCCTGAGGCTAGTGGACAAATCGGGCGCCGCCATTCACTCCTATAATAAATATCGTTTAATGGGCGCCCGATAGGAAAAAAGGGCGCCGGAGAAAAATAACGTTTTAAAAGCGGCGCCCGGAGACTTAATGTTTTATTACTGTTTCTCATGATTACACATTATTTAATGATTTCTACATTTTTAAATTTTATTTTTAAACGAAAAACAGTACAATACTTTTTTTAAACATTATTTTTAAACGAAAAACAGTACATTTTTTTAAACATTATTTTTAAACGAAAAAACTAACAGGGGGGTCTTAGGTTTAGGCACCAACAGGGGGGTCTTAGGTTTAGGCACCAACAGGGGGGTCTTAGGTTTAGGCACCAACAGGGGGTCTTAGGTTTAGGCACCAAAAGGGGGTCTTAGGTTTAGGCACCAACAGGGGGGTCTTAGGTTTAGGCACCAACAGGGGGTCTTAGGTTTAGGCACCAACAGGGGGGGTCTTAGGTTTAGGCACCAACAGGGGGGTCTTAGGTTTAGGCACTAACAGGGGGGTCTTAGGTTTAGGCACCAACAGGGGGGTCTTAGGTTTAGGCACTAACAGGGGGGTCTAGGGGTTAGGGGTAGGTACAGGGAGGGTTACTTAGGCACCAACAGGGGGGGTCTTAGGTTTAGGCATCAACAGGGGGGTCTAGGGGTTAGGGGTAGGTACAGGGAGGGTTACTTAGTATTTTTTTTTTTAAACGTTATTATACGTTTCACTATTTAAACGAAAGATTAACGTTTTTACAATTGCCGATTTAATGCACATTATTTAATGATTTATAACTTTAAAAAACATTATTTTTAAACGAAATAAAGTACAATACATTTTTAAACGTTATCCATGCTTATCGTTAAAAACCCGGCGCCCTTTTTTCCCAGCGCCCCTTTTTAACGTACGCCCTCTAGCTACTTAATATTAAGGATACTTGGCTACCTAATATGAAGGGGAACCTGTAGCTACCTATGATACAAGGAAAGTAAGGAAGAAGTGACAGTTGGGACAGCCAGCACACATTTACGGTGTGGTTTGGTGGGGGGTTTGTAGGCTCATGGAGGGTGAAGTCTAAGGTGCCAGGACTTCTGTGCCTATAGGCTCTTGTGATGTAAATCCGGGCCTGCCCGTCAATGTTCATACCCTCTTCCTTGCCTACTCTTGGTGACTCTCCCAGCCTGGGGGCCCATCTTGCAGTAGTCATAAAACAAATGTAGACATCATAATCTTTACATCCATAACAAGTGTAGCCACAAAAAAGCCTGATCTGAAGGATGGACTCCTTTAGTGGAGGGAATAAAGTTGTTTTTGGGGCCCCCTTATAGCTCTGGGCTCCCCTGCAGTCGCAGATGCTTCTCCCCTGTACTTATGCCCCTGATTGTGAACATTTGGCCAGGTCTACCTAATACTGTTACTCGGGGTAAGAAGGACACAAAATCTACTTAATACTGCTATCTGGGGATGGGCTCAAAGGCTATCTAATACCAATGTCTTGGGGTTTGAACCCTACCCAATACTGTTATAGACAAACTGTACTGAACAACTTGTATTAACTAAACTTGCTTATTTTTAGAATATTAATTTATAGATGATTTAGTCAGTGTTTGCCCTTTGTAAAATCTATGATGATTTACACTCTAACATTTATCACAGGTGGCAACATCTTTACTGCTGGCAGGTGCATCATTGTAGAATGCTTGCATCTCGTGTGTTCTGGACCCAGCATAAGTAATACCTGGGGCCTTATGCAATTCACTTTTTCACCGGAGTTTTCTCCTAGGTGATATTTACACAGCTTGTAAATAAAATGCCTTTTATACCTCCAGCAAGAAAAAAAATACTCGAAATAATTTTGACAGTACTTTTCACCTACTTTTTGGTACTTTTTTCATTGCAAAGTGCTCAAAAGTTAATTTGAATTGAAAATGAAAAAATATTTCCTAGGAGAAAACTCAGGAGAAAAGTGACCCCGGTCTCCTAAAAAGCACTGGGAGGACAATTCTGCGAGCCGCATATCTAAACAGACTAGGCTGTGACACTGGGAGGCCAGGTCTCCATACCAATATACAGCAATATAGAGCTAAAGAGAGTGTTTCTGAAGCTGAAATCAGCATCATTTACATAAAAGTGGGTATACTGAATAATTTACTACATTCTACTCTATGGCACTACAGTGCCTCTTTAATTTGGGCTGTGGTGGGCGCTTCCAAAGTTTTGCAGGTGGGCTCAGTTACACCAAAAGACTATTTGCTTAAAAATGTATTATTGGAAACTTTTTTTTCGTTTCTTTATCTCAATTCTCAAGTTTGTGTCATATTTAATTTATGATCTGTTACAAACAATGGTATATATCTCACTGCCAACATTTTGCTAAATTAGATGTGTGGATAGAACATCTTGTTATTTTCTTTCTTTATATATTAATAAAGAATAATAAAAGACAAAATATGGACTCTAAATACAAAAGATGTCTTTATGTTATCAGGAATGCTACACTGGCACTGCCTGAATAATTCATGCAGAATAACTGCTAAATACATTGTTGCGTAAACAGACAGCAGCCCAGACACATGAAGCAACCTATATTAAGTTGGTGTCCTGGCATATGTGATATGAATAAAAACCTACAGATCACAGTTGTATTAGCTCTTTGCAGAGGTAGCAGGTGCAGCATCTGTTGATTACGCAGGTAGCTCACAATGTGATGGTTATTTATGGTTCTCAGTGCTGGTACAGGTTCATTATGCATCAGGAACTTTGTGGAAAGTTTGTGCTAATTGGTACTGGCAGGCCTGGATTTACCTCACAGGAACGTATATAGGCACAGCTGTCCTGCCACCTTAGATTTCACCCTCCATGAAACTACAAACCCCAACCTAACTGCACCGCAAAGTCCCAGCTGTCACTTCTCTCTTACTTCCCTTGTCCGACACAGGTAGCTATAGGTGTCCCTTAGCATTAGGTAGCTAGAATAACCAAGTATTAAGTAGCTAGAGGTGACCCTGACTGAAGGGAGATCTCATCAGTGGAATGCAGAGAGCAGGGTGAGTAACCTCTCATTTACACTGTCATTGGGACTCTGCATAGGGAAGGTGGGTGGGAGGTGCTTGGGGAGGGGAGTGAGCCGCCTTTCCATCATCAGACACCTGTAGACATGTGCCTACAGTGCCTTACGGTAAATCTGGCCCTTGGGGGAACCTATAGACCTGGCTACTTATACTGGGGGCACCTTGTTTGGGAGAACTGTTGCCAGATTATATGTGTTTTTGGGGAACCTCTGCTGCCAGATTAAGTGTATTTTGGGGAACCACTGCCAGATTATATGTATGTTGGGGGAACTGCTGCTGTCAGATTACATCTATTTTTGGGGAACCACTGCCATATTATCTGTATTTTGGAAGAACCTCTGCCAGATTTCGTGTATTTTTAGTGAAATGCTGTAAGATTACATTATTTTTGGGGGAAACACTATGGCAAAGCTCAAACTTCCCAGGCAAACCTTTTACAGCACTGCTAAAGTCATGTATATTCGGACCCACCCTTGACCGCACCCATATTCTGTTGCGTGAACACGCTCATTTTTTGGTGCACCGCACTACGCGAGGCACAGGGGTTTTGTCAGTAAAAAAAGATCATTTGTCAGTAAATTTTTATGTCTTTGTCAGGAAAAAATAATGTGAAAGGTTGGCAACAGTGGGAAGAGGACACTGGGCACACTTATTGGTAGAGATGACCCGAACGGTTCGCCTGCGAACGGTTCTAGGTGAACTTCAGGTGGTTCGAGTTCGCCGGCGAAGGCGAACTTTTGTGGAAGTTCAATTCGCCCCATAGAGCAGAACTTTGACCCTCTATATCACAGTCAGCAGGCACATTGTCACTAATGATGGGCGAACAGTGTTCGCCACTGTTCGGGTTCGCCCGGATTTTGGCCTGTTCAGGTTCGGTTCGGCACCCCCCGAACACCTCATGGTGTTCGGGAGGGTGCTCTGGCACGCTGCCCGAACCCGATCAGGCCTTCTGTGTTCGGCCGATCACAGCCGTGTCCGGCCGAACAAAGCCCCTATAGAGTCCCAGCATAAAGGGAGAGCATGCCCCGAGCGCGTCGCGTCAAGAGAGAACAGAAGTACCGCGATGACGCGTACGAGGGGTGGGGGGCATTTCCGACCCCCCCCGCGCTCAGGGCATGCTCTCCCTTTATGCTGGGACTCTATAGGGGCCCCAAAGGGACATGTTCGGGTTGGGTTCGGGGTTCGTCCCGAACATGCCGAATATCGGGGGCATGTTCGGCCGAACCCCCCCGAACCCGAACATCTGGATGTTCGCCCATCACTAATTGTCACCAATCAGACTACACTCACTCTTGGAGCCCCCCGCCTAAAAGGCAAGGTTCTCCTGTCGTTTTACTCACTCATCTGCACTCATCTGCCTACAGTAATTAGTTAAGGGACAGCTGCTGACAGACTCTGCTAGGGAGAGTTTAATTAGACTCTTGTAGGCTTGTTCCTAGCTGATTGTTATTCCTTATATTACCCTTCTCCCTCACTCCCTCAGGGTCTCATCTTCCAGGGAATTGTAGTATTTCAAAAGCCAGCTTACATACCATGGCTGGGAATTGAACCCAGGCTGGGCTGGGAATTGAACCCAGGTCTCAGTGTGTGGTAGGTAACTCACTTAACCACTATACCACCAACAACACTACATGCTGAAGCCAGTCTAGCATGTACCATTATGATCAATCCAAGAGAAAAATTAGCTTGCTTAAGGATTTGTAGCATGTCAAAAGCCAACTCACATTGGCTGGGAATTGAGCCCAGGTCTCAGTGTGTGGTAGGTAACTCACTTAACCACTATACCACCAACAACACTACATGCTGAAGCCAGCCTAGCAGGACTTAAGGGGGCTTTGCTATTAACCGCTAAATTCGGCAGATTTTTACTGTAATGTAAAATGCAGAAAATCTACATCTGCCTATTTCCTGCATTTTACATTACAGTAAAAATCCGCCAACTTAAACGGTTAATAGCAAATCCCCCATAAGTCCTAAAAACACCAAATGTTTAGGGTCTATTAAACAGAATCTTCTGAACAAGATGCAAAAAAAAAGTTTTCAAATAGACCTTATAGTTTTTGAAAAAATCGATGTTAAATTCGGCCGGAATTTCCGCGATTTCCGGCGGAAATTCCGCATTGGAATGCGGAAATTGGTAGCGGAAAGCGGAATTGGTAGTCGGTACATGACGGAATACGGATTTACCGCGGAATCGGAAATTGGCATTCCGACCATCCCTACTTGAAACATCTTTTCTATCATTTTTCCAGTCAGCAGAAATTTTTTAAAATTTTTAAGTTCGTCTCCCCATTGAAGTCTATTGCGGTTCGCGAAAGTTCAGGCGAACCGAACCTTCCGCGAAACTTCGCGAACGGTGTTCGCAAACCGAAAATCGGAGGTTCGCTACATCTCTACTTATTGGTGGTTTGAAGGGAAAATAGGGCATACACTTGCTATAGGGGGGTGGGAAGTTGGGGGAGGGATTAATGATTGCTATGCTGGCCCCATGCTAGGGAAGGGGGGTCTGCCCAAGTTTGCTTTGAGGGAGGGGTACTAGACTGGAGACACTTGCTATTTGGGAGGGGTGAATAGGAGGATCTTAAGGTGATCACCATGTGGCCCTAGTGGCCTCCGAACTATCAGCTTGGAGCAATCAGAAGGGAGAAGAGTAGAAGGGAGAAGTACATCAGGCACTAGCCTAGCTTATATTGCCTTACTTCACTCTCCCTTAGCCTGGAGCTTGGTGTCTCTGCTGGTGACGCTTCGTACGGGACCTACCTAACGCACCACCCTAGTGATGCAACTGCCTCACCGCTGCACCTAAAGCTGGTGATTCTCTTACCTCCTCCTTGGCCCAGCCCTGGTTAGACCCCCTGTAGTGATATGTATTCCACTATTAGTGAATACTTTAAAAAGCAAGAATGAAAACAGCACTAACCACATTTCAAAAATTAATTTTTCAAAATCCACACACCTGAATAATATGCTGCATGTCGATGTCCCCTTCTGCAGTGTACTTGGGATTCTGGAAGGCAGCCAATGAGCAGACACCAAAACTAATGCCGGCAGATGTGGAGGAATTGGAAAATATTTGAAGTATTACTGCACAGTAAATACTTACATGTCCGCAATTTCCCTCTAACAGCTCAAGGCTTCTCATCTGTACCATAGAAAAAAAATTACTTTGAATTAAAAAAAGCAATCCCTTCAAAATGCCACATTGTTTCCTTAGAAAGAAAAGTAAATTTATTTTCCTTTTTGTTTTCATTCTTCTGCTCAAGGACAACAATTAAATGATGTAAATGAGTTCTTGTGTGCAGATCCACCAAACAGAGACTATAAAGTCCGGGGCTGGCAGTATTTCTCCTATAGGAATATCATAAGCTTATTAACATCAGGGGCCTGGAGTGAAGCACAGCTGAAATAATATACCGTCGCATGGCTTTCTTGACAAAAAACATTTTCAAGGCTGCACTGATAATCGCCTTCTGCCTCGAGAGCTAAATTACCATATTTTGTAGCATGCAAAAAATCATTTCAAGAAGTGACAAGTAATAACTTAACTGGAGTCTTCCTCGGCGATATAAGCAGCTTCCTGTTTGTGATGTTGCCAGATTCTTATGAGTCTGCACAGTGCATGCCACCTGCGAGGAGGTTTTTACAGCTAAACTGCTGGCAAACAGCGAAATGCACAGTTCATGTATGTAAACTGAATGCGAACTTTCCTGTTTCAGTGTTACTCTGATCACAGAAACAGGGCAGTAATGCCTTCTGTAGCCAGGCTGAAAGGCAGCAGTCGCTTATCATTAGAAACTGGTACGCAGGGGCATTCTTTTGTCACCAGGCCCAAATTTAAATCACAGGAGCCTATTGGCACAGACGTCCTGGCCCCATAGACTTTACCCTCCATGGACCTACAAATCCCTGCTGAACCGTACTACAAGTATGCTGGCTAGACCAGCTGTCACTTCTCCCTTACTTCCCTTCCCTGGTGTAGGTAGCTACAGGTGCTCATTAGTATTAGGTAGCCAGAGGAACCCTCAGTATAAAGTAGCTAGAGGTATTCCTGACTGAAGGGAGATCTCATCAGTGGAATGCCGAGAGCCGGGTGAGTAATCTTTCATTTACACTCTGCTCAGCACTCTATATGGGGAAGGTGGGAGAGAGGCATTCTGGGAGGGGAGTGAGCCACCTTTCCATCATCAGGCGCCTGTAGGCACGTGCCTACGGTGCCTTATGGTAAACCCAGCCCTGTCTGGGATCTGCCTAGCGCAAGTACAAACTCCATAGAGTAATCAGTGCTGCAGAAAAGATAATAGAATCCCTCCTGCCACAACTAGATCTCCTCCACATTGTCAGAATGAAGGCGACGGCCACCAGGATTTTGCACAACCCCTCCCACCTAGGCAGTCACTTCTTCAAGCTCCTATTGGGCCAACATTTCAGAGCTATCCCCACCAGAACCACTAGGCGCAGGAGTAGCTTCTTCCCTTAGGCCGTACTGCCACTGAACTGAACTCCAACCCCCCTGTCAGGTCATGCTAGTCCCTGGACATTATTAAACGCCCACCCGAACTTCCACGTACTGTGGAGAACTGGCCCCATACCCTAGCTACTGCAGCTCTATGCATGTTTCATGCTCATTTCTCATGCTGTCAGCTCTACGTCTGTATATGTATGACTGCCATTGCCCTGCCATCTGCCAATTCCGGGTACATCATTCGGTGTACTTGGCAAATAAAGCTGATTCTGATATCCTCAAATTTTGATGCACAATCTGATGAATATGAGTGTCCTCCGTCTTTTACCCTACCCTAATTCTCTTTTCTGTGAAGTGGAACGGAATCACAACACTGCATGTCTGTATTCATTTCACAGTGTTTTATTTTGTCTAAACAATTATTCGTACTCCTAATCTCCTGCATTCCAGCATAATTAAGCTGATAATAAGCCTTCGTACACACTCAGTATGATTCTCATCTGGATCAGGCCGGATCAGGTGGGTTCCCTTTGCAACAGGTGTCTCATAGACGCCAATGCAAATGCCATCCCAGTTGGTGATTTGGGTGCATGATGCACCTGATAGTAGATAGCCAATATGCTATTTGTATAAAATTGAGTACTAGTCTCTGATTGGCACCTAATAGCCAATGGGATGCTTTAGTTTAGGTTGTTTTTAGTAGTTAGTCTAAGGGACTAGAAGGGAAGGTTAGCAGTAGGCACTAGAAGGGAGGGTTAGTGTTAGGCATTAGGAAGGGGAGTAGTGTTAGGCACTAGAAAGGGGGAAGGTTAGTGTGAGAATATGGGCCAGGTGAGTCTATAGTAAAATAAGGCACCTAATTGAAGCAGCAGTACTTCAATATGTACTCAGTCAGGGCAGCCTCTATTAAGAATCTGTTGTGAGTACACTAAATCAACGCTCCATTGTACACCACACACCGTCCCTTCACCCCCCCCCCCCCCCCCCCAGGAATCCTGTAGACTGATCCTAAGTTTGTACCGAACAAACGATTAGTAATTTATCCTGGTTACAGTCAACATGGATGTAAGAATGACATTTGTATTACTATTTTATGAAAAATAGTGGCAATGTGCTCAGACTGATTAAATATACAGCATGGAGAAATGTACCAAATTCTGCAGTGCCCCCTGTAGTACCAGCTTTGCAGTATCCTCTGTAGTGAGTAATAACTATTCAGTGCCCCTTTAGAGCATAACAACTATCCAATGCCCCCTGTAGTGCATGCCAGCTATGCAGTACCCTCATACACAGTGCCAGCAATGCAGTGTCCTCTGTAGTGAGCACCAGATTCCCTGAGCGGCCCCTGTAGTGTGTAACAGTGCACTATAGTGCATGCCAGTTATGTAGTGTCCCCCTGTAGTGTATGTCAGTTATCCAGTTCCTCCTGAAGTGTGTGCTAGCTCTCTGCTTCTCCTTGTAGTGTGTGCCCACTATCCAGTGCCCTCAGTAGTCATAGTATACACAGTGCCAGCTATGCAGTGTCCTCTGTAGTGAGCACCAGGTTCCCTGTGCCCCCCTGTAGTATGTAACAGCTATCCAGTACCCTCTTTAGTCATGCCAGTTATTTAGCATCCCCCTATAGTGCATGGCAGTTATCCAGTTCTTCCTGTAGTGCGTGTCAGCTCTCTGCTTCTCCCCGTGTAGTGTGTGCCAGCTATCCAGTGCCCCCTAGCAATAGCCCTAGAAGTAGTAGTAATAGTAGTAGTATACACAGTGCAAGCCATGCAGTATCCTCTGTAGTGAGTACCAGTTTCCCAGTGCCCCCATATAGTGCATGCCAGTTTTCTAGTGCCCCCTGCAGTGTGTATCAGTGCTCTGCTTCTCCCTGTAGTGTGTGCCGTGCCAGTTATCCAGTGCCCTCAGTATTGTATGCCAGCTATCCAGTGCCCCTGTAGTGTGTATGAACTGTGCAAGTCCCCCTATAGTGTGGGCCAAGTTATCAATAGCTCACATTAGAGATCCGTCCTAGCGTTACAGCATCCCCTGTGGTGAGCAGTCTGTAATGTGGGTTGTGTAAGTATATCAGAGTTCATTTTTGCTGTAAGTGGTGTTGATGGTTGTTGACCATTGCATAACAAAATAAGTGTACGTGCATGCGTGTGTGTATATCTTTGTGTGGACGTGTGCGCGTGTAGGTGTGCCTGCATGTGTGTGTATATCTTTGTGTGTATGTGTGCCTGCATGTGTGTGTATATCTTTATGTGTATGTGTGCCTGCATGTGTGTGTATATCTTTGTGTGTATGTGTGCCTGCATGTGTGTGTATATCTTTGTGTGTATGTGTGCCTGCATGTGTGTGTATATCTTTGTGTGTATGTGTGCCTGCATGTGTGTGTATATCTTTGTGTGTATGTGTGCCTGCATGTGTGTGTATATCTTTGTGTGTATGTGTGCCTGCATGTGTGTGTATATCTTTGTGTGTATGTGTGCCTGCATGTGTGTGTATATCTTTGTGTGTATGTGTGCCTGCATGTGTGGACATTGGATAGAAGTATATGTAATTAACGCCTTCTAAAAAAAAGATTTTTGTATCACAGCTCCAAAGGGCAAAAGCTTTTATTTATTTATTTTTTTTTTTTACAACAAAAGGTGGACTGATGGTAGCAACTTATCAATGATAAGACTAAAGGAGTTGTTAGAAAGGATGAACTGTAATTCCTTATACAGCCAGGGGGAATGTATTCATCTATCAGGTCGCAAAGTTCTGCTTAAATGATATAGCCGACTCTCTGAGCCGTGTGTTTGTCTGATATGCACATGTGAATTACACCCATATATCAGGCTATAGGGTTGTATGACTTTCATCTCTTCTGTTATTAGTTTATATGGTTTCTCTTTCTTTCTTGCATATTCTGACAACATCTGCTAATCAGTAAATAAGTATATTATACCAGGTTTGGTAATATCACAAGCAGTGCTGCTCATTTCTTTACTTGCTCTTATCCACTCCCATCAAGCCCATCAGTTATGGAAATACAAAGTACAGCAATGCGAGGAGAACTGTGCAGGCAGAGAGCATAATTATGAATATGGTTAGTTGGACCATGACATCTGCTGGTTATACCTGGAAATGCTGTGTTCCTTTCAACATAGATGTTACTTCTCTTTTGCCATCTAGTGGACTAAAATTAGATTAGATTAGAGGTTTGCCTAAAAATGAATCCATCAAGGCATTAAAAAAAAACTACCAATGTTATTACGATATTATGACTATTATTATATTGAAGTACATGTACATAAAGTAACCATACTTTGCCAAACATAAAAGCAACTGATATTATCTAATCAAAATACTGTGTGGTGAGTACAGATCCTTATATCACGCTGCAGAAATATATATTATTATCATTTATATAGTGCTGACATCTTATGCAGCACATAACAAAGTATATAGTTTTGTCACCAACTGTCCCTCAGAGCCAGAGGGGCTTACAATCTGATCCCTACCATAGTCTTAAAACTGACACACACCATGCAATTTCTCTGTCAGATCGACTGATCGATCAATAATTTCCAGCATGTCCAATCTGCTTCAGATCAAGAAAGAGACTGATTTTGAGCTGTACAGATCTCAAAATCGAACCCTTTCTCGAGCAGATCAAGTACATGTACACAAGGTAACCATTCTTTGCCAAACTAAAAAGTGACTAATATTATCTAATCAAAATACTCTGTGGTGTGTACTGATCCACACATTACTCTGCAGCAATCTATTATTATTTGTTGCATTTAAATAGTGCTGATATCTTCCGCAGTGCTTTTACAGAGTATATAAAGTCATGTCACTACCTGTCCCTCAGAGGGGCTCACAATCTAACCATGCAATTTCCCTATCAGATTGACTGATCAAACAATAATTTCCAGCATGTCCAATCTGCTACAGATCAAGAAAGAGATCGATTTTTTTCACCGTACGGATCTCAAAATCAATCACTTTCTCGAGCAGAGATTGGACATGCTGGAAATTATCGATCGATCAGTCAATCTGATGGTAAAACTGCATAAGGTGTATAAGCCACTATGTCCATCATAGTCTAGGGCCAAATTACGGGCAAGCCGATTAACTCATCTGTATGTCTTTGGGATGTGGGAGGAAGCTGGAGTGCCCAGAGGAAACCCCAAACACGGGGAGATCATACAAATGCCATCATTACAATCAGATTTCACAAAATGAATTGTTTCCTATTGCCCCCTGCATTGAAAAAGTCCTATACTTCTACCCAATGGGTTTAAGGTTTTCTGCTGCTCTGAATCATGTTTTGTGTTTGGATGCTCACAGTTTATACTATGTGACCATGAAGGTAGCCATGCATTCATCGAGTTCTGATCGATCAATAAAAAGATCAAGTTTCTTTTGTTAAAAAAAATGTTATCAATTGAGAAGAAATCGATCAAAGCCTCACACAGTTACCGCTATCACAAAGATTTCATCCAAATTACTGATCGAATATGTGTTTTGATCTCATAGAGTTGTTGTGAGATCAATGTTAAAGTGCATGGCCATAAACAGTAAACTGATCTAAAGTTGATTTAATGACAGCTCATTCCTGTACAACTGACTAAAATTTTCCACCCTGCTCGATCACAGAATTCTTATTTTTAGCCTGCTATTGCTCACTTTTTCTTGACGGAACAGCCAAATCTGTATTTTTTCACCTTCAGTTCGATTTAAGAAATTAGGTACACTCCAGTGACTCTGGCCAGTACTTTTATTCCCCTATCACACAGGCGGCTGAACTGTGCGTTTGCCAAGTTGTTCAGCCGCCCGCCAGTGCAATTCGGGAGCAATTTAAATGCATCCAAATTGCAGCGTTTGTAAACCCACACGTGTCAGGCGTTGACATGCGGTAGCGTTACTTGGCGACGGAGGAATGCGACATGTCGAGTCTGAGCATGGCCACACTCAGATCTCACTCCATGGGGGGCAGCTTGTACAGCGCCTGTACCTGGCACTACGAAGTGGTCGGCCAGTGCAGGAGAGCACTGAGAGGTGTAAAATAGGCCTTATACACAAGAACGTGTGAGCTCAGGAACATGTACCCACCCGCTTCCCCAAAATTCATGCTTGTGTTAGCATCTTAAAGACGATCTGTAATTTCAGAAAATCCCTCCGGGGGATACTTATCTCGGGAGGGGGGGGGGGGCCTCTGGATCCTAACGAGGCTTCACCTGTCCTCCTCCGTCCCTCCCTTAGCCTGCCCGGGTGCCCCGAAGTGCGGCGAGGTAAATATTTACCTACCGCGATCCTGCGCAGGCGCACTAGCCGCTCTTCCTTCAGGTTAAGGGGGAAATAGCCGAACCAGATCGATACGCTCTACTGCACAGGCGCAAGTCTTTTTGCTCCTGCGCAGTAGAGCGTAGTAGAGCGGATAAGATCAGGCTTGGCTGGATCCCGGAGAGGTAAGTAAATGCTCTCTGTAATATATAATAACAAATATATCGGCGCCAAGGAACAACGGAACCGCCGCTGAGAAGAACAATGTCCAAAAGTTCAGAAGTCAGGCATACATCAAAGGTCAGCGCAGGTTTAGAAAGTCATTGTATGTAGGGAATGATAAATTCTTCACCACAATATATCAAATGCTCAGAGGTAGGTATCCGCCAAACATCAAAACAAGAAAAGGATTACCAGCTCCCAACAACCCACATTATAAGGTTGTAAAATGGCTCAGGTCACAGATAACGTCCAGGGAACATCAGACGTCGTGAAGATCCAGTGGACATCCGTATGGAGGTAAAGTTTCAGGAATTTATATAGGAAAACAAAAACGGCAATATCTAAGCGTAACCCGTTTATTTAGATAACATTTCTTTAAAAGGCAGTAGATATAAAAACAATAACTCACATACAGGGCCCATAAACTGGGAACCCCGTAAGATTAGCGCGCATGTAATGGTCAATCGTAGATCAATAGACAATGGTGCCGCCTGTTACCTTCCCGACCAGTTTCGCAGTCTTGCGTCATCAGGGGAGAAAAGATTGTCTTTTCTCCCCTGATGACGCAAGACTGCGAAACCGGTCGGGAAGGTAACAGGCGGCACCATTGTCTATTGACTTTCTAAACCTGCGCTGACCTTTGATGTAAGTAAATGCTCTCTTGTCAGGCTTGTCAGGGAAGGATTGTGGGAGTATTCGGGGGGGACAGCGCTGGATTGCCAGCAGCTGCAGGGGACAGGGAAGCCTCATTGGGAACCGGAGGCTTCCCCCTCCCGAGGTGAGTACCCACCAGGGGAAGTTTTTTTTTTCTAATGCAGAGTCTCTTTCACTGCTTGCCGCGGTGGCAGCCCCAGGACCGCCTAACGGCGATCGGCGCAAAGTCCTTGGGGCTCGCAGTGCACTAGTGGGCGGAGCAGAGCTCAACCTTCAGTCTCCGAGCGGCGATTGCTGCTTGGGAGACTGTTAGAAGGCAGAATCGCCGTCTAATTACATTGTACAGCGCTGTGATCTGCAGCAGCACTGTACTGGGGACAGCCGTGTGACACGGCTGTCCCCATGGGACACTAGAGAGCGATCGGCTCTCATAGGCAGAAGCCTATGACAGTCGATCTCCGTTATTGGCTGGCTGTGGGGTGGGAGGGAGGTAGGGGAAAAAATACAAAAAAAATAAATAAATACAAAAAATAGGCAGATTTATTAAAAAATATACAACATAAATATTTACACAAAAAACAAACAAACACTGAGGGGGGGGGGGGGGGGGATTAGACCCCACCAACAGACCAACAGAGAGCTCTGTTGGTGGTGAGAAAAGGGGGGGGGGATCACTGGTGTGCTGAGTTGTGTGGCCCTGCAGCTTGGCCTTAAAGCTGCAGTGGTCTTTTTTTGACAAAAATAGCCTGGTCTTTAGGGGGGTAAAACCCATGGTCCTCAAGAGGTTAAATAAAGCCGAACTTGATAATTGTTTATACTCATTATGCAATTTTGTATAGGATAGTGATTCTTTTACAGTGGTGTGAAAAACTATTTGCCCCTTCCTGATTTCTTATTCTTTTGCATGTTTGTCACACTTAAATGTTTCTGCTCATCAAAAACCGTTAACTATTAGTAAAAGATAACATAATTGAACACAAAATGCAGTTTTAAACGATGGTTTTTATTATTTAGTGAGGAAAAAAAGCTCAAAACCTACATGGTCCTGTGTGAAAAAGTGATTGCCCCCCCCTTGTTAAAAAATAACTTAACTGGTTTATCACACCTGAGTTCAATTTCTGTAGTCACCCCCCAGGCCTGATTACTGCCACACCTGTTTCAATCAAGAAATCACTTAAATAGGAGCTATCTGACACAGAGAAGTAGACCAAAAGCACCTCAAAAGCTAGACATCATGCCAAGATCCAAATAAATTCAGGAACAAATGAGAACAAAAGTACTGTAATTGAGATCTATCAGTCTGGTAAAGGTTATAAAGCCATTTCTAAAGCTTTGGGACTCCAGCGAACCACAGTGAGAGCCATTATCCACAAATGGCAAAAACATGGAACAGTGATGAACCTTCCCAGGAGTGGCTGGCTGACCAAAATTACCCCAAGAGCGCAGAGAAAACTCATCCGAGAGGCCACAAAAGACCCCAGGACAACATCTAAAGAACTGCAGGCCTCACTTGCCTCAATTAAGGTCAGTGTTCACAACTCCACCATAAGAAAGAGACTGGGCAAAAACGGCCTGCATGGCAGATATCCAAGGCGCAAACCACTTTTAAGCAAAAAGAACATTAAGGCTCGTCTCAATTTTGCTAAAAAAAACATCTCAATGATTGCCAAGACTTGTGGGAAAATACCTTGTGGACCGCCGAGACAAAAGTTGAACTTTTTGGAAGGAGCGTGTCCTGTTAAATCTGTCGTAGAAGTAACACAGCATTTCAGCAAAAGAACATCATACCAACAGTAAAATATGGTGGTGGTAGTGTGATGGTCTGGGGTTGTCTGGCTGCTTCAGGACCTGGAAGGCTTGCTGTGATAGATGGAACCATGAATTCTACTGTCTACCAAAAAATCCTGAAGGAGAATGTCCGGCCATCTGTTCGTCAACTCAAGCTGAAGCGATCTTGGGTGCTGCAGCAGGACAATGACCCAAAAGACACCAGCAAATCCACCTCTGAATGGCTGAAGAAAAACAAAATGAAGACTTTGGAGTGGCCTAGTCAAAGCCCTTACCTGAATCCTATTGAGATGTTGTGGCATGACCTTAAAAAGGCAGTTCATGCTAGAAAACCCTCAAATAAAGCTGAATTACAACAATTCTGCAAAGATGAGTGGGCCAAAATTCCTCCAGAGCGCTGTAAAAGACTTGTTGCAAGTTATGGCAAACGCTTGATTGCAGTTATTGCTGCTAAGGGTGGCCCAACCAGTTATTAGGTTCAGGGGGCAATTTCTTTTTCACACAGGGCCATGTAGGTTTTAAGTTTTTTTTCTCACTAAATAATAAAAACCATCATTTAAAACTGCATTTTGTGTTCAATTTTGTTATCTTTAACTAATGGTTAACGGTTTTTGATGAGCAGAAACATTTAAGTGTGACAAACATGCAAAACAATAAAAAATCAGGAAGGGGGCAAATAGTTTTTCACACCACTGTATATTGTATCTATGATTTTTGGGCACATCCTACTGGTGTTTTCTCCAGCTTGATTACTTTGTTTCTATGTGCATATAAAACCTAAGCATTCAACAATGCTTCCAATGCTGGGAATACACGATGAGTTTTTTCGGCAGATTTACTGGCCTATCATTTTTCCAATCGATTTTCCAATCGATTTCCAGTCACTTCTATGAGAAAATCGATCAGAAAAACGATCGAAATCAGATCGGACCTGTCGGAAATTATCTATCGAGCCATCTATCTGACAAATAAACTCATGGTGTATTCCCAGCATGACAGAAGCATGGAGAGTTTGCTGCCAGTCAGTCACTAGATTAGTTCAGTTTTGGAAAATGAAGCAACAAAGCTTTTTTCTCAGTGCTGCTTATTACCCCTGCAGAAAGGTGGGGATTTCTGGTCAGTGTGATAGCAACTGTACCCCTGGGCAAAGAAGGGCATACATGGAAAATGGCGCTCAGTTAATCTGGGTGCCGGATCCAGCAGTATTTCTGATAGAATATTGGTAATATTAACAATATTCTACTATCAGCTTCCCTAAGCTATACCTACCTACATCCAACATCATCCCCCTTACCTACACCTAACACTAAACTAAGGGGGGGCTACGTAGGCCTAACTCTAGTGCTCTACCGCAGCTAATACTACATAATAGCCAAATCTCAGGCACCTGATTTCTCACACTCGCCACTGTCACTGTTGATATCCCTAGTTTGTAGCCAATCCCTGGCACCCAAAGAGCCCCGAGTGCAATTTACTCACCCCACCAACAAGGCCGGATTTATAATTTTTGTGCCCTCCTTCCTTTTCTTTTGTCGCAGCAGCCCTCACATTACATGTGCAGCCCCCTCTTCCATGTGTATCTTCCATGCACAGCAGCCCTTTTCCTTCCACTCCCTTTAGCTTCAGTTTCCTTTTTCATGTGTTGCTTCCCATTTTTATGTTCCACTTTCATATGCAGTAACCCCTCTTTCATGTCCAGGTTCCCCTTGGCCTGCAGCCACCCAAGGCCCTGGCCTCTGCGGCCCTTCCAGAAATCCGGCCCTGCCTGCCCCACATTCACCATTATGCACAAGCTACATGATAAACTTAAACTTTAAAAGATAATCTTTGCTCGCCGCTTACTGACCCCCACCACGGCCACCACCGCTGGCTGATGTTTGCCAATATAATAACCCAGCGCCCAAATTATTCAAGTCGGCCCTGCCATAGCTACAAACAGGGAACAAATTCTATTGTGGTCTATGGCAGCACCCAATAAACCAAATGGGCTGTGAGCCATAATGACTTGTTTCATGCAGAAGGTACTGTTGCTAAGGCTGCAAAGAATTGTAATTTAATCTTACAGTCAATTTAGGAAAATCTTGCAGATTGGAAAGGAAGGGTCATTTTATTAATGTCTCAATGCAAAAAGACTTCTGCAGCACTAATCTATGTTTATAGTATTTATTTTTTTTGTGAAAATAGTATGGCCCTTGAAATGTTGCGCGTTTGTGTTTCAGCTTTAGCTTCATACATAGTTGTATTACAGACAAAAAAGAGACGGCACACAATTGGCTGCAAAAACTGTTGCTGTGTATTATGGAGCAAAGCACTGCTTGGGCAATCCGGTTGAGACTGAGCACCGGCAAAGTGTACAGGTCATACATACCCGGTGTACTGCTTCCAAGGCGTCCCTTCCACTAACTGTAGTTGCATTACTGCAGCTTTTCTTGCGCCATTGTGTGGATGAGTGTCCCTGGTTTTGGTCCTCTTTTCTGTTGTAGTTAGAATGGCCAATATGTCCTGATCTGATTGACTTATTCATGCAATTCCATAAATGAATAAATTGTACTCTTTTCTTACTAGTTGGTTGGTTGTCTTCTGCCAGATACTATCTTTTACAGCAAGTGTCTCAAATTAAATCTCATACTCTCATGTCTAGCGGTTCTGAAGACGCCAATAAACCTTCAAACTGACTTATATAGTGAGGATGTTGAGCCTGACTCAGGTGAGGCCCAAAGGCATGTCAAGCTTTATCTTTTTCATCTTCCTCCTTACCTTTCATCAGAGCTAGGCAAGGCATTAATGATATAATGAATTTATGAGAGAGCACAGTGCTGAACACTCATGGAGTTCTGCAATGCTCTGTAAGATAGCTGATAGATGGGACTCTGAGCACCCAGGAGCTTTGTGAGATGAAAAATGTTTCCACGTAACAGATTCCATTAGCTATACTCTTAAAGTGTGACCCCAGGCAAAAAAATATTCAACCAGTTAATTTATGCAGGACGCATGCATTCTTACGCTACTAATCAGCTTAGGAGGTCTTAATGAGATGAAGAATGTACGTCTCTCTTAAAATTCCACAATCTGCCCTGCTGACTGTTGACCCAGTGAAATTGAGAGGCTACTTCATGGTTGCCTATTCTTCCTCACTGCGAGGAAGCAAGACCTGGGCATCTGCTTAGAATAATGGCGGTAGCATACAGTATAGCAATCACAGGAGGACATGAAGGATGAAGCAGGTAAAATGGGCAACTGACACACCTGGTAATTTAGGTGTCACCATAGGCTGCAATGCAATATGCAGCCATGACAGCAATGAGTCTGTAATTTGGGTGCCAGAGTGTACCTACGTTTGACTTTAGTAGCATAACTGATCGTGGGGAGGGGTCACTAATTAGCGTTAGCTATAGGAACAGGTATCCTTAGTGTTAGGTAAGTGAGAGCAAAATTTAGGAGTTATGCTCTTCTGGAAGGAATTCTATGCTAAAACAATGTGGTGCGCAATCAGTCCCCTTTATAACCTTTTTCAATGAAACAATTTTTAACGTTATCAGATCATAATCTGGTAGGGAGGGGAGAGGTTAGTGTTAGATGTAGGTGGGGTGGGTTAGTGTGAGAATTAGACAACGATGTTATATACTGTATCAGTTTTATTGAATGCGACCATGCCATGTTTATATACTATTCTTGGCTTGTGTTTATGAGTAAATATTACTATTATTATTTATATATAAATCTATAGCACCAACATCTTCTGTTCACATTCTAATCCCTACGGTACTCGTATGTCCATTATAGTCTTGTCTTATCTATATACACAGAGAGAACTTGCAAACTCTGCGCAGATATTGCCCTGGTTGGTATTTGCACAGGAGACCCAGCACTGCAAGGCAAGAGTGCTGTCCAATACACCATCATGCTGTGTGTGATATTCTAATTACAGTTTAAGTTTAAATCTGTGGCAATGAAACACTTGAATGATCTAAGTTGAATGACATTTGGTCATATAACAAGGCGTGAAAAATGATAACAGGTTATGAGTTTATTGGATGCAAATACCTATCACAAGAAAATGTTCATATTTTTTGGGCTATGAAATTTGGTTAATGCAATGTTTTTAATGAATGCATTATGGATGGTTTTATATTTGATGTGATTTTTGGTAGGCAGTATAATTGGATGTGCAAACTCTTTATAAGTGTATCAACCATGTGACTGCAATTGTACTAAGGCTACTTTTTTTTTCTAACAATGCTCACACTAACTTGTATATCACATGTTAAAACAAGATAGTAAAGTTAGATATAAAATAAATGATGGACAACCTGTATAACTGGATTGACCAGTAAAATTCTAATAATCATCAAGGTATAGACTAAAGATTGTTTAATGCATGTGAATAAGTAGTAGTCACATAATTGTTATGGCCTGGCACTGTTAAGAAACCAGTGCCAGGCCAAATGAAAAAGTACTCACTTCAATGTCTTTATATCATGACAATGCTATTTACATAAAGCATACAATGTAGTTTGTGTTACTCCCGTTAAACGTTACTCACACTGCCTATGCACGTGAAGTTTAACCCTTTAGCAGCCAACCAATATAAAACTTCATTTGGCTGCAGGGTTGAATTTTTCCTGCTGCTTGGGAAGTGTTCCTTCCCCAGCCTGGCGGGCTCGGCAGGGAGCTTTCATACATACCTGTCCAGACGGCTGGATCTCGTTCTCCTTCCCCCACCGGAGATGTAATCCCAACATGCCTTCTCGGTTCTGATTGCATGCTATATCTTGTGATCGGTTCCAGGAGACCATGTCAGCATTACAGTGCCACCCAGTGGTGGAAAAAGGGTGATGGAAGAGGCTCTTCCATCTCTCCCATCACCCCTTTTACACCACCGGGTGGCAGTGTAACGTTGACATGCCAGTATAAGAAAGGAGGAATCCACACAACAGTCTTCACGAACAAAGCAACACGTTTATTGTCCCATTACACACACATGCAATAAAGATTTGACCAAATGGCCGACAATCATTTCGGGGCCCCTGGGGTCCCTTTGTACATGTTTTTTCTGTCCTATGCCTTGACAAAGGGGACCCCACGGGCCCCAAAAATGATCATAGGCCATTTGGTCATAATTCTATTGCATGTGTGTGTAATGGGACAGTAAACTTGCTGCTTTGTTCCTGAAGACTGTTGTGCGGATTCCTCCTTTCTAATACTGGATTTTCACTGCCTTGGTATCCTGCACCAGCTGATCCACACACTAAGGTGCGCATTTTTTTTTTCTTTGATGTAACCTTGACATGGTCTCCTGGACCCTGATCACTTGTTATATCATGTGATCGGATGTGATCTGGACCCAGAAGACCTCCCTGAAGCTCAGAGCCACCGGTGGAGGAAGAGAAGAAGCCCCCTGATCAGGTAAATTTAACTGCTTACTGCCACGCACTTGTTTGGCAGCACTAGGCAGCCAAACAAAATATGCCGACAGAGGCTCACACTGCGCCAGCAGCTTTCAAACAAAACATTGCGTTTGAAGCTGCTAATGGGTTAATGTTCTTTCGTAAAACTTCCCAAGGTGCGAAAATACTAATTGTGATAAAAGTTTATTGACTCAGGATCTTGAACTTTTCACTTCCACAGACTGCTGCAGACTGAGATGCGTGAATGAAATATCTTCTGATTGTCAGGCAGCAACTGATTCATACAGTGTGTGACAATCACTCCACCATGAACATACAATCCATTTCTGACAATCGTCACCTCTGAGTCAGCTGAAACGTGTGACAATGGTAGGATCGCTTCTTCCTGCAACAATTGGCATGAATAGTAATGTGATGGGAGCACCAATGCATAGGAAGAAACCCCCAGATACTAGTTTAATGGATATATCTAAAAGAGAAATACCGATTGGCCATTTAGCTAGAAGTCTGCCTTTTGAAAATGCATTTTCCAGGCTTTGTAAACTCTATTAAATAGTAACCTTCGATTCTTACATCACCATAATTTTGTGTCCTAATAAAACATGTACAGTAGTCTGTTGGACTTATCCATCCTCTTGCATTTATTTTTAATTGTATCCATTATTTCTAATGTCATAGGAGTTCTATGCTTTATTACCTCTCATAAAAGCAAGGCTGGAGTCACTACTGACAGGTTTTAAAGCAAATGGGAATCAGCAATTTTTGTTTTGTAAAAAAAGACATGTACGTGTTCTCAAAGTAATTGTAAAGCACCTCTTGACATTTTTGTCGCTCCCACGCCTACGGATCCATTAATTTTGGCTGTAGATCGGTGCCCATTTCATCCAATATGGCCGCCGACCTTTACATTTGTTTCCGGGTCACCAGCTTTCCGGATCTCCTACAAGATCTCTAAAGCGTGGGTAGACTCGTGAGAGAGACAGATTTAGTGCACACAGGCATGGGCACGTGTGCGCACGCACGCACGCACGCACGCACGCATATAGAAGTATTATTGAATAATTCTACTCATTCCTTCTTTTGTGAGTAACTATTCGTGCTCTGCTACAGTGCTGAATCTGCAAAGCGCACTGAGAGTCAAGAGCAAGGAGCCGCACATAATCGGGAGCGTGGCTCAGAGGGGCGGGGGAAAGGGCGGAGATGGCAGTGCATGACAGAGGAGTGACAGAGAGGAGGGAATAAGCTCTGCCTCCTCCCAATAGCCAGATTTTCGACCAAAATGGTCAAGCTTTTTAAACGGCAATTTTGGGTGCCTGGCTGCAGCCAGTGAAAGGAAAAGGGGACAAAGCAGCCTAGGACACTAAGGTAAATGGTCTTCTATGGGAAAAGAACAAAAACAAATTGGTTCCCATTCACTTTAAATGGAAGTTTGCCTTGTAAAAGAAGAAAAACGACGCTTAAATCCTTACTATGGAGCCTTTGGTGATGCCGCCAGAACTCTACGCACATCTACTGGTGCTAGCTCTACTATCAGAACTGCTCATGCATCCGCTTCTACAAATGCTGTATGGATAAACCTGACAGCGATACTGACTTTATTAACACAGTACTGATAGCCAAAATGATAATTTCAGAGGTAATTTTGACTGTTAGGCCTCTTTTGGAATAGGTCTCTTTCAGACAGGCAGCTAAATATGCTTGTTGGGCTTTTCAGCCTCCCATTTGCCAGCCACTAGCGCCTTTTGGCTACAATTTACAGTAGCCAAACGGTAGCGTTTGACACGAAGTGGGGTTACCCGGCATGTCCAGGGCTGGATTTCTGTAAAGGCCGCAAGGTTCAGGCCTTGGGCTGCTGCAGGCCACGGTGGCACCAAGACATGAAAGAAACATAATAGAGAACCCCTATTTTATACATATAGGAAAGGGTGCTGAAAATGGAGAGTAACACATGAGAAAAGAAAATTGATGCTCAAGGGAGCTGTTCATGAAAGAAAGGGGCTCCTGTACATGGATGAGAGACATGGAAGTGGGGGCTGCACATGGAATGGGAGGGGCGATGCTGCACAAGAAAGTGGAGCCACAACATATCTGACCTACGAGCACAAAAAGTATAATTCTGGACTTGGGCATGTCGCGTCTGAGCATGGCTGTGCTCACTTTCAGATGTTATTCAGTTCAGTGACTGCCCCTCTACCCCCCATGCCATATTACAGTCTGGTCGGTGCATAGGAGCAATTGACAGGCAGTGAATTCACCACCTTCAGTCTCCTGTGTGAAGACACTGTACAGGCATTCAAGATCTTCTGTGTCTGTAAAAACATAGACAACCAGCAGATGGCAGTGGTAAGATTATTTCTCTGATTACTTTGTCCTTGGGTGCTGTACTAATTCTGCTGCTTCTTTCCCCTCTCCATATGACTAAGCTGAGGTCAGCATTCAGGAGCTACCAGCAGAATGTTTAGTGGAATGATCATGAATAATTCTTTTAGCTGAAAGCCCATCTGTACAAATGTGAATGATGCTATCATTACAAATTTTTAGTGCTCCTATTTACATCATATTTCCCCAGGCCTTTTCTAACTGGGCTAATCTTTTCTGACAGCTTGAGGGCCAGAATACCTGAAACATATTATATGGCAACTTTTGGGCAAGGTCAGAAATGTTTAAAGCAGGGGTCTCTCAAACTCTATTTACCTGGGGGCCGCAGGAGGCAAAGTCAGGATGAGGCTGGGCCGCATAAGGGAATCAATCAATCAGCAGCTCCCGCGCCCCCCCCCCCCCCCCTTGCATTGATTTTTATTTCAAAATCAAATTCACACTGAAGCAAACTATTTTGCCTTTTTTACCTTATAGTTCGCTTCAGTGCTCCCATTACAAGTAATCCACCGCATCCCCACCGCAAAACGAGGGCTGCAGAGCCCCCAAATCGCCCGGGGGGCAATTCGCCGGCATTTCCTGGAAGGGGCAGAGCTTTCAACTTCAGCTCTGCTCCTCTTGACGTCAATCGCGGCGCATCGCCGCCTCTGCCCGCCCCTCTCACTCTTCCTTCACAGAGAGACGCGATTGACGTCAGGAGGGGCAGAGCTGAAGCTGAAAGCTCTGCCTCTTCAGGAAATGCCATCGGATTGCCCCCTGGGCGATTTGGGGGCTCTGCAGCCCTCGTTTAGCGGCGGGGATGCAGCGGATTACTTGGGAGCACTGAAGCGAACTATAAATAAGCTTTTGCCGGCGAGGGCCACAAAATATTGTATCGAGGGCCGCAAATGGCCCGCGGGCCGCGAGTTTGAGACCCCTGGTTTAAAGTATACCTAAGACAGGTGAAAAAGTTTACTTTTACTTACATGGGGCTTCTTCCAGCCCCTTTAGCCTAATAGGTCCCTTGGTTTCCTCCCGGGCCCTTCCGTCGTGCTGCTGTGCCCTTCTAAAAGATTGCCAACTGGCCCTGGATGCGCACATCCTCAATTGCACTCAGCCTGGGTTGTGCATGCACAGTAGCCCACTACTGCCATTTATTGGAGGGGCACAGGAGCACAACAGAGAGGACTGGAGGGGGGATGACCGATGGACCTGTAAGACTGTACGGTGCTGGAATAAGCCCTAGGTAAGTAAAATAGAGCTCGTTTCCCCATCTCAGGTGCATTTTAAGACCAATTAAGCCAACACGTTCATTTTCTATTTGACTGGTGTGTGGTGACCAGGGGCGGACTGACAACTCATGGGGCCCCCGGGCAATAGGAGATTATGGGGCTCCATACCAGTGTTGGCCCACATTCCATGTTATTTTTTACAGAGTAAGATATAATAATTTACTGCCAACAAATATCTTACACTGACAAACAACCCTGCGGCGCCGCGCCGAAAAATGGGTGTGGTCACGCAACAGAATATGAGCGTGGTCATGGGTGGGGCAAAATATACATGACCTTAGCAGTAGTGTAAAAGGTCTGCCGGGAAAGTTTGAACTCTGCCATAGTGTTTCCCCCCAAAATACATGTAATGTGACAGCATTTCACCAAAAATCCATGCAATATGGCAGCGGTTCCTCCACAATACAGATAATAATATAACCCTCCTCTGCTGGTGCCTATCCTTAACCCGACCCCCACCCATCCCTATTCTCACACAGAACCCTCCCCTGCTGGTATCCTTAACCCCCCCCCCCCCAACCATTTCTACTCTCACACAGAACCCTCCCCTGCTGGTGCCTATCCTTAACCCCCCACACCCATCCCTACTCTCACACAGAACCCTCCCCTGCTGGTGCCTATCCTTAACCCCCCCCCCCCCCCACACACACACACCCATCCCTACTCTCACACAGAAATCTCCCCTGCTGGTGCCTATCCTTAACCCCCCCCCCCACACACACACACACCCATCCCTACTCTCACACAGAACCCTCCCCTGCTGGTGCCTATCCTTAACCCCCCCCCCCCACACACACACACACACACACCCATCCCTACTCTCACACAGAACCCTCCCCTGCTGGTGCCTATCCTTAAAGGATACCAGAGCCCAAACACAGATCAGAAACGAGGGGAGCAGGCATGTATGGTGAGATGTCCTGATGCTTACCGCTCCCCCTGTTCTCCTTTCTGTAGCCTCCTGTAACTGCAATTGCCCCGTGGCCCCATCTTTGGCTGGGTCGGGAGCGAATTGCGGCTTTCTGGACGGGCTATAATAGCAAGCGCCAGGGCCGACTGCTATTCGTACTGCAGCTACAAATAACAGGCGCTTTGTGACCGCAGTTCTCATATCAGGTGCCCTTTAAAACAGGACACGTCTTGCACCATTTTCAACTGCTCCTATATGTGACCTGTCTCTGTACCAATGATGCTCAATGTTGTAATACCTTCCCTATTTATTGTACAGTGCTGTGTAATATGTTAGCACATTATAATAATATAGTAATAATATGTGCACTATTGTGTGTTAATTTTGTCTAGAATACATCATTATCCATTGGCATAGTTGCACCTCCGAGGATCACCTTCATATTGACTACACTAAACAGAAGGTATTTGCAATTATTCAGGTTGGAGTGAGCATATGATGATGTTTTAATAAATTAGAAACTAAGAAACTCCATTTTGACAACTGCCAGTTGCTTTTTTTTTTTTTTAAAGAAAAATGTGTTTGCTATTACGAAACTCAATAAACAAATAAATAAAACACAAATTAAAGTAGGCAGGAAAGTAGGGCCTGTTTTCAGTAAAATATCACAGACACGGCAGCAGAATCCTGATTCATCCCGATGAAGTCTGTTCTACTGCAGAATACGAGAGTATGAGATGCAGTAATAAAACTTTTACATGACGGGTATGAAGACTGCAGTGAACCACCACAAGGCCAATCTCCTTCATCTCCCAACTGGCTAATAAGTATGACAGGTACAAATCAACAGAATAGAGATGTGGAGCCGAAAGGTAAATGAGCATGCATCAGTATTCTTATGAGCTGCTTCTTAAAATCTTCCACAAAGGTTAGTGACTTAGCCGCAGGAAGTCTTCATCCTTTTTATTTGTTTCGGTCCCAGCAGAAAGAGATGCAGAAATTTAACAAATCAATTTCACAAAAGTACAACACTGGTTTATATTTTTTCGTGTAAAAGATGAGTGAGTCAGTCTGCTACGTCCACCTCATGAGACCCACCATGTTCCTGATGTACTGTTATTAATATGAAGTTGCATCTTTCTGTTGGCATACACATATATTTCAAACACTTAGGAAATGTTTATGAGAATATCATAGCAATATTTTCGATGCCGTGAGGAAACAAAACACAAAGATTTAAATTGTATTATTTTAGCATATAAGCTAGCAATGAAGAGCAGACGCTACTCACCTGCACAATGATAACATACCTCCCAAAGTCCCTGTCTTGTATCTTTTAGACAGGAAGCCATGTTTATTCTAGACAGAATTGAGGTGTTTGAACAGTTTCCTGTAGGGTACACATATATACATTATATGTATAGCCAGGGCTGGATTTCTGGAAAGGCCACCAAGGCCCTGGCCTTAGGAGGCTGCAACCCAAAGGAGCAACTGTACAAGAAATAGATTCTACTACATATGGAAGAAAAATGGGGAGCAACACATGAAAAGGGAAGCTGATGTCCAAGAAAGCTGTGCAAGAAGGAGAGGGTCTGCAGTACAGGAATGATAGACATGGAAGAGGGGGTGGCCATAGAATAGGAGGAGCACTGCTGCACTTGGAAAAGAAGCCTCAATATACTTGGCCTAGGGTCGAAAAAAAGTATAAATCCGGCCTTATGTACAGCAGCTCTGATGCATCACCAAGTGATTGGAAGTGCCAGAATGAATCGGCTGAGTGCATGGGTCCTCCTCAATCATCCCACTGGAAGCCTCTCTGTTGTGTGCTGCGCTGTTGTCCCTCCAATAGGGATAGAAACAACAGGTAATAGAAGATGGTGTAGCAGTTGGTAACTAGCCTTTCTCAACCTTTTTGCCCTGGAGCAGGGCCGGGCCGAGGCAGAGGCTGGAGAGGCTCCTCAGTGTAGGAGGGGGCGCACAGTTCATTCAGCTGTCATTCCCATTTGTGTTTGAAGCAGAAAGAAATAAGAAAACGGGATACATGACAGTGACTGCAAGCCACAACTAGAGATTAAGGTGTTGGGGAGGTTGGGGGCCCTGGGGCATTTATTAGTCTAATAGCAATCAGTGTGTGAAGGCTGGGGTGGGAGGGATGGAGGGGCGCACTTTGCTGTCTCAGCCTTGGGTGCTGGAGGACCTTGTCCTGCCTCTGCCCTGGAGTAACCCTTCAAATAATTTTTGGATCTCAAGGAACCCCTGCATTAGGGAAGAGGGGGGGGGGGGGGTGCGCTAATTTAATTTGCAGTTTATCATTTGTCTTGCAGCCTTCATTCCATGTTTCTTCCATACAGTGCTTCCACACATGTGTTTCTTGCTATAGACTCCACAATTGTAGTGTCCCCCTATAAAAGTACTCTTTGTTACCCTACCCCTTGTTATGGTGCAGCTCATTATACTGCCTCCCTATTTTATTGCTTTTTTTTATTAATGTGCTTCTTATTATTTTGACCTCCAATTTAGTGCTTCTTTATACAGTACCCCCATTATAGATTGCTCTATTATACTTCACCTGCACCACATTCAAGGGGAGCAAAGAGGACACAGAGGAGCGAAAGAAGTACTTTTGAAACTTTCTGAAGGTGGAACCATGTTTGAGAAAGCCTGGGTTAGAGAGTCCTAGTTTAGATTGTATGTTTTCTTGAAGAGGTGCAACTTCAGGTTGCATTTACAGATGGTAAGGGTGGATGAGTGTCAAACAGGTCATGGAAAGGCGTTTCAAAGGAAGGGAGAAATAGGAGATGAATCCTGTATGTGAGAATGAGAAAAAGTGATTAGAGAAGATGAGAAGTGGAAAAGCAAGGGTGAAGATATGTGACATGATGGATAAGTGATGACCAGGAGAGGCTATATGGGGTTAGAGGAATAGATGAGGGGTTGGTGGGTAGTTGGAGATCAGAAGTGGTCACATGAGGGGGGATTAGGATGAATGTGTGTGGGTGGGTAGGTGGAGGTGGATTGCACATGGGTTTGCAGTGGAGAAGACCCATATCTGCTGTAGTGAACCATCAATCCTATGTAGCATTCACTGTAGACCGAGTTACAGATGACGAGATCAGGCCCAGCGTGGTGCATACTCTGCTGTGTGTGGAAAGTGCAGTGGGAAGGGGGCATTTGAAGTAGAAGGTTATGGTACGTTTGTGTGGCACTGAAACATGATTTATATTGCGTCATGTTTGATGGCAATCATAGGACACCATGAGACTATTGCCTTGACCCAATACACATCAACTGCATCCTGATGTCAAGAGAGGTGAGGGTTTATGAAACAGATGAACTATTATAACATAAGGCATATGTCTCTGGAATTGATATCTTTCTGTGTAACCCTCTACAGCTTACTTACTATCTCAAACCCCAACTAGAATGCTCTACAGAATTTGAGTTATGGAGAAATGTTTAAACAACTGAGCATTGGGCAATTCTAGTATTCTAGTATTAGTTAAATGTAAAGAGGAGTCAAAACTGGGAGAGGAATCAAGCTAAAAAAATATCCATTCTCATTTAATGGGGAAAAATATATATGGTCTTACTATGACCCCCTGTGATGTGTTATCACCAGGTTTACTTTAATGGTGTATTATCACCCTTAAAGCATACCTGAGATGGGTTTACTAAAAGTTTTGCTACTTACCCGGGGCTTCCTCTAACACTATTAGCACTGATGTGTCCCTCTCTGTCCTCCTGAGTGTCTCCATTCAGCCGCAATCAGCCCGGGTAACCGGCTCAGCCGCACCAGTCGGGCTCTCCTGTGCATGCGCAGAAGAGCCGATTGGTGCAACTGTACCAATTTACCGTGGCTGATTGCAGCTGAACGGAGGCACTCAGGAAAGAGGAAGAAGAGGGACGCATCGGGGCTCATGGAGCTGGAGGAAGCCCCAGGTAAGTGTCAAACCTTTTAGTAAGCCCATCTCAGGTTCACTAATTTACTATACAGTACATTATTCTATCTTCCTAAAAATTAATCAGAATTTTCCATGGCTCCCAATCAGGTTGTTATTTCAGAGATCAATAAAAAAAAATGTTTTTTTTCAATACGATCAATTGTTTTATCAAATACACTGGAAAATTGAATGATTTGGCTTTATCATAATGTATGGCCACCTTTACTCAGATGTTTTACAGACAATACACACACTCAGACAGGTCACTTGAACTTGCATCTCCATAAAGAGGCCAGATATGCAAAACTCTTTATTGCCTGGAGTACGTCAATTATTTGTAGTCCTAATTTGATGGGTATTGTTATCAATTTATTTCACCTGATGACGTTCCTTGTCAGGCTAGGTTTCCACTTGTGCGAAAACGGGCCAATTCCCTGGCCACAAATTCGGATGGAATTTGGCAGCCTATAGAAGTTAATGCAGAGCATCCTAATTTGTGACCCGGGAAAAATCCGACAGGCTGCAGCATAATCTCGTATGTAACAGAATGGCATTCAAACAGATAAATACAGCACTTTCTTCTTCATTGGAAAACTTGCTGCCGCATCTGAAGAGGTGATAATAATATATTTTGTTTGCATTCCTTTGTCTGCTACAATTAATATACTGTATATTCCTAGATGTGCTGAAAAGGAGCTCT
Organism: Hyperolius riggenbachi; assembly: GCF_040937935.1. Lineage (NCBI taxonomy): Eukaryota > Metazoa > Chordata > Amphibia > Anura > Hyperoliidae > Hyperolius > Hyperolius riggenbachi. Next base: position 336,740,813 of record NC_090650.1, read on the forward strand.
CTGCTGTAGAAAGCTGAGAAGTGATCACTAGATAGATAGATTTTAATATATATATATATATATATATATATATATATATATATATATATATATATATATATATATATATATGGCCGCTATGCAATTTCCGAACGGAAATGGAGGAAATCACATCTCAATTCTCACTTCCTAGATTACAAGGCCAAACTGTTGCACTTCCACACTGCCCTCTCTGAGGCTAAACAAAGGTACTTTGCTGCAGTGATTGGAACCCAAGCTTCCAACCCTCGACAGCTTTTTGCTACCTTCAATTCCCTCTTCAACCCCACTCCTCCCCCTCCCAGCTCCTCCCTCTCAGCCAATGACTTTGCCAATCACTTCACCACTAAAATTGCAACAATACGCAATGAAATTTCCCTCCTCCATCCCTCCCTTCCCAATGCCTCTCAGGTTGTCCCCTTGCCTTCCCTCCCAGCTGCTCCCCTGTCTCATCCACCCCTCGCCTCTTTTGCTCCTGCCACCATTGATGAAGTCAGCCTGCTGCTAGTGGCTTCCCCCCCCCACATCCTCTCCCTGTGATCCGGTACCCGCGATTACTCTTCGTCCCCACTTCCCTGACCTGGCCCCAGTCCTCACCTCCTTGTTCAATCTCTCCCTTTCCACAGGCATCTTCCCCAAGGCATTCAAACAGGCCACTGTACTTCCCCTGCTGAAAAAACCCTCATTTGACCCATCCCTACCCTCAAACTACCGCCCAATCTCCCTCCTTCCCTATGCTTCTAAACTCCTCGAACGCCTAGTCCACCAGCACATTACTCAATACATCAACACCGATACCCTACTTGACCCCCTACAGTCTGGATTCCGACCTGCACACTCAACTGAAACAGCCCTCGCCAAGGTGGTCAACGACCTTACCCTTGCCAGGGCCAAAGGCAGTTATTCCATCCTGCTCCTCCTTGACCTCTCTGCAGCATTTGACACTGTTGACCACTCCCTCCTCCTCCAATCACTACAGTCCATGGGCATCCATGGTCTTGCCTTGGCCTGGATCTCCTCCTACCTATCCAATCGCTCCTTCACCACTTCCTTCAATGGCTCCTCCTCAACCCCTGCCCCCCTCTCAGTTGGGGTCCCCCAGGGCTCTGTTCTAGGCCCCCTTCTTTTCTCCATATACACTTCCTCAATTGGCAAGCTTATTTCCTCCCTGGGCTTCAATTACCACCTTTATGCAGATGACACTCAGATTTACCTCCATACCCCCGATCTCTCATCCACCACCATAAACAAGGTCTCCTCGTGTCTCTAAGTAATTTCCTCCTGGATGTCAGCTAGGTTCCTAAAGCTTAACCTTGACAAAACTGAGCTCCTGATCTTTCCACCCCATGCTGCTGCACCCATCCCAGATTTCCACCTCACAATCGACAACACAACCATTCTCCCTACCTCCCAGGCCCGCTGGCTGGGTGTCACCTTGGACTCTGACCTCTCCTTCATCCCACACATCCAAAACATCACCAGAGCCTGCAATTTCTACCTCCGTAATATCTCCAAGATCCGCCCCTTCTTAATCCCGGACACGACCAAACTGCTCATCCATGCCCTCATCATCTCCCGCCTTGATTACTGTAACTCCCTCCTTTCTGGCCTCCCCCTGAAATGCACTGCCCCCCTTCAATCAGCGATGAACGCGGCTGCAAGACTCATCCATTCTTCGCACCGCTCTGCATCCACATCTCCCCTTTGTGAATCCCTGCACTGGCTCCCTATCCGTTTCAGGATAAAGTTCAAGATTCTATGCCTGGCGTAAAAATCTGTGCACAAAACCTGCCCTACCTACATCTCTGAGCTTGTTCACAACCACAAGTATACACCAGGTCGCCCCCTCCGTTCCTCCAACGACCTTCGCCTCACCACCCCATGCATTTCACACTCCCATGCCCGCCTGCAGGATTTCTCAAGAGCTGCCCCCACCCTCTGGAATGCCCTTCCACCACCCATCAGACTTGCTCCCTCTTTCAACACATTCAAGCAAGCCCTCAAAACCCACCTCTTTATGATGGCCTACCCACCTCCTACCACACAGTAACTCTCTAAGGAATATTTAACAGCCCCCCCTAGTGTTTCCACCCCTCCCTTTAGATTGTAAGCCTCTGGCAGGGTCCTCCACTCCCTAGTGTAATCTACAGGATCATGTGCTCCTGTCCTATGACAGCCTGTACTTGTATTACTGGGCCTACCTAACTAGCCCATATTGCATGATCATGTATTTTGTACAATTTGTATGTATAACTTTGTTCTATGTGTATAACCCTATGTATGTCATCCTTGTATCATTGTATATATTTATTGTCCAGCGCTGCGTAATATGTTGGCGCTTTATAAATACAATAAATAATAATAATAATAATGCAATAACATGCAATGGCAGCTTTCAAGGCAGATAAACTGTACTTTGGGAACTTTTCATTTGTAAACAGACAATAGCACAAGAGCAAATATGGTAACTGTATGGATAATACAAAGTAGGAAAACATATTTTTATTGAATGTTATTTCAGAGTTTTATCCCACTTTATACTCTCCTCACTTTTTCCAAAACTAAAAAGAAAGTTTAAAGTAAAGCTTTGGTGAGAATGATGCTTTATCCCAATTATTTAGCTGATTGGGCTTATGAGCCAACTAGCAGGGCAGTTTTCAGGTGACCTTTGCTGTAAATACACTGTTCATTCACCTTTCCTTTAATATAAAAGCGAGCCCAGAAGTTTCTCATAACAGCAAGCCACCAGGAACACAGGCAATCATTCAGCTGCAAGTAAACACACAGCACAAGCGATCTGACAGCACCTGCGCACATTATGTACATGGGAGCTACATCATTCTGGCTCAGTGTCAGTGAGTTCACTACACTGCTTATTCCCACTCACAGCAACTAATTTTGAAAACCAGCTTTAACCTGTTTATATGGGGATTATATTACCTCATCTGCTGTCAGTTGACCTTGGCAGAGGAACATCTAAAGCTATAGCTCAGACTGTAAATGAAGCAACTAGCTGCCTATTTTGCTGGGAAACACATTGCAAAACACTTTGCAAGTCATGCTGGATGCTGTTGTTAAGGAGAAATTGGTGAATGGACATATAAGAGTGTATTGCATTGATTGGTACGTTCTCAGGTCCTGGTTATCGTCATCAGTGATCCGCTAAAGGGCGTTGTTATGCTGCTTTATCACCTTTGCTCTAGAAACGGGCAGCGATGCAGCTGCCCAGATGAGATGAAGTTATGTGTGAACAGCCAGCTAATATTAGCTCTGCATACAAGTAGGGGAAAGGCCGTGGCTTGCTGCACAGCACTGAAAGAGAAGAAAGAGAAAATAACTCATACAAATAAAAATGTGACTTCTGGATGGAGGGCAGAAAAAAATAATGAGGAGGTTTGTGAAGGAGTCTTTGAAGATATTTTTAGCAATCCTCTTGCTGTGTTAAAGAGGAGCTGTTAGGTATAGGGTCTCAGAGAAAATAAACACATATATCAGTAGCTAAAGATTGGCTGTACTTACATTACATATGCATTTCACTGTCCACGTTTGGATTTCACAGAATTTGTATATAGTATATGCAGAGATAGATGCTCCTGACAGCTCATGGCAGGCTCCATGTTTGTGAAGCCAAATGTGTCGTCATGTCCTGCCTGCTTCTGATCACAGATAAGCTCGTTCTTGAACAACACGGTGTGCAGTGAATATTAATGAGCCATGTGGCTAGGAACAATAGCTGACTCCTGCAGTGTACTCTGCCCCGAGATTTATCAGTGCTTCGCGCTGGACTGATTAGAAGCTCCTGTACCGTCTCATTAGCAGCCGAGGGGAGGGCCCCAGAATGCTTTGCAGTTTAGCTGCGGCTTGCGTCTTTATGGGTCTATAACAGACTTTAAGATAAGCACACATCAAAGGTAACTGAAATGTTTATCTTCACTAATGGCTTTTGAGCTTCCTTCTAAACTGTTTAACACAGGAGAATAGAGGTTTAAATTAGCTTCTGCAGCCTGACAGTTACTCTTTAAGTGCAGATGCAAAATAAAAAACACAATTTCTCTCTTTTTTGTTTTTTTTAGTTTTTTAAGTCTGGTGCTTTTTAGATTTTTTTTAATAGTTTTTGTAAAAACAAACTTTAATTTTTAGTGCCAAGCATGTGATCTTTATGCTCTATTTACACTTAAAGTGAACCTAAAGCCTACCAAAAAAAATGAGATTAACTCACCTGGGGCTTCCCTCAGCCCCCTGCAGCCGATCGGTGCCCTCGCAGCTCCGGTCCGATGGTTCTGGACCCGCCGGCGACGACTTCCGGTTTTGCCGTCACCGGCCGACAGGCATGGGAACGCAAGTGATAGTTCGCGTTCCCAGCCTGTATATCGCCCCCTATGCTGCTATTGCGGCCAGGAGGTCACAATAGCAGCATAGGGGGCGATATACAGGCTGGGAACGCGAACAATCACTCGCATTCCCATGCCTGTCGGCCGGTGACGGCCAAACCGGAAGTGTTCGCCGGCGGGTCCTGGACCATCGGAGCGGGGCTGCGAGGGCACCGATCGGCTGCAGGGGGCTGAGGGAAGCCCCAGGTGAGTTAATCTCATTCATTCATTCACTTTAATGGACAACTAAAGTGAGAAGACTATGGAGGCTGCCATATTTATTTATTTTTAATCAATACCAGTAGTCTGGCAGCCCCGCTAATCTATTTGGCTGCAGCAGTGTTTGAATAACATCAGAAACAAGTGTGCAGCTAATCTTGTCAGATCTGACAATAATGTCGGTAACACCTGATCTGCTGCATGCTTGTTCAGGGTCTATGGCTAAAAGTATTCTAGGCAGAGTATCAGCAGAAGAGTCAGGCAACAGGTATTGCTTCATAGGAAATAAATATGGCTGCCTCCATATACATCTCATTACAGTTGTCCTTTAGTGCATTGAGTTGCTTTGAGTTGGGTAGCGTTTCATCACGTTGTGTCCCATTCAGGCAATGGGATGTTAAGCCATGCAACTCAATGCAACTCAGAGCAAAGCATTAAGGGGAATTTGAAGTGAAAATCAACTTAAATTTATAATGAATTGTATGTGTAGCACAGCTAAGAAATAGAACATTAGTAGCACAGAGTTTCATATTGTTTTCCAGTACAGGAAGAATAAAGAAACTTCTATTGTTATCTATGCAAAAGAGCTTCTCTGAGCTCTCTGACTAATTTAGTCAGAGCTATTTTCCCAGCATCTCTATCCTGGGAGAAACTGAATAGCTCAGCCCCATGGTCAGGGCTGCATTTAAAGTGTTCCTGAACTCTGCCGTGACTTTTTTTTTTTTTATGAAAGGTTTTTTTTTTCATAACCTGATCTTTTCCAGGATTATATATACATGTTTACCTTGTCTATGTGATTTCCTGATCTTGAGTTATCCTCACTTCCTGTACAGACTGTTCTCTACTTACAAATGACTCGACTTATAACTTTTACCACATACAAAGTTGTCTCCATGTGCAAAAAATATGCAGTACGGTTTTCATTATTATATATTTTTGTTGTTACATGTTACAGTACTGTAGAAACTATTGTTGGTAGTTTAACCAGTTCACCACTAATGGATTTTTCCCCTTATGGACCAGAGCAATTTTCACATTTCAGCACGCCTCCCATTCATTTGCCAATACCTTTAGCACTACTTATCACACCAAAATGATTTCCATCTTGTTTTTTCATCACCAATTAGGCTTTCTTTGGGTGGTACTTTTTGCTAAGAATTCTTTTACTTTATAAGGATTTTAAAGGGAATAAGAAGAAAAAAATGATTTCATTATTTCTCAGTTTTCAGCCATTATACTGTTGTTTTAAAATAATAAGTGCTACTGTAATTAAAACCCACGCATTTTATTTGCCAATTTGTCCCAGTTATTACAACATTTAAATTATGTCCCATGCATGGGGACAATATTTTATGTGGAAATAAAGATGTATTTTTTCCATTTTGCATTTTTTCTAATTACAGTCCCTTATTTGCAAAAAAAAAAACCCAAAAAATCCAAAATAAAGCCTTTTATGGCATGCATATTTTAAGAAAAAACTAAGTTCCTAACATAACAATTTATGGATTCTTTGGTTTTTTTTTCAAGTTTTTTATTATAATTACTGTGGGGAAAGAAAGGGGTTAATAGAGTTTTTATGTATGTGTTGGCTTTTTTGTGGTGAGTATAAATGTCTCCAGTATAAGTAGCCAAGCATAGGTGCCCTCAATATAGGTTAGCCAGGTATAGGTGCCCCAGTATAGGTTAGCCAGGTATGGGTGCCCCAGAATAGTTAGCCAACCATAGGTGCCCCAGTATAGTTTAGCCAGCTATAGCTGCCCCAGTGTAGGTTAGCCTGCTTTAGTTGTTCCAGTATAGTTAGCCAGCTTTAGGTGCCCCAGTATATTTAGTTAGCTAGCTATAAGTGCCTCAGTATAGGTTAGATAGCTTTAGGAGGTCCAGTATAGGTGCCCCCCCCCCCTGCGAATCTCCCTCCACACCTCTCTCTCTGCCTCCCTCTGCAGTGATATTGCCAGTGCAGAATTCACCCCTGCATCAAAGTCCCCCTCCCCTCCTCTCTCCCTCCCTACCTTCGCAGCTATAGCAGGTGGCCAGCGCTATTACTCACCGTGCCACTCACCTGCGCCAATCTCACCATCAGCTTCGATCTTCTCTGTCCACAGTAACGGGACGTAGCATGATGATGGGCGCAGCATGATGGTGTCATCATGCTGCACCCCGATACTGTGGACAGAGAAGACCAGAGTGGGTAGTGCTATTGACGCAGGCCTGAGGCATGGTGAGTAACAGCGATGGCCACCCGGTATCGCTGTTGAGGGAAGGAGGAGGGGGGACACCGATGTGGGGAGTGGGGGGGGGGGGATCCTGCACTAGCGATATTGCTGCAGAGGGAGAGGAGGGAGGCAGAGAAAGAGGGGGGATTGGAAGAATGGCTGCGAGGGTAGGGATCCCTGAGGGGGGCACCTATACTGGGCCTCTTATAGCTAGCTAGCCTATACTGGGGCACTTATAGCTAACTAACCTATTTTTTGAGCGCAGAGTGCTCTTGAAAACCTCCTGAGTGGCATGCCTGACACTGTGTCAAAGTTACATTATCATTTGGGGACAGTGGCCAGGCGGCAGAGGCGGGGTCACAAGGCTGATTCCTGAGAGATTTCATGCTGAAAGAGAGATCTGTCTTTGGGTCGATCTGGGAATACATCGCTATATGGGTATAGTCACCTTAAGGGTTAAAAGAATGTACCCCAAGCTTATTCTTTTTGCCTGGTGTTAAAGGTGATGCCATGCAGAATTTTAGTATATTTACAAAAGTATACAGATAAAAGTATAAACAGTTCGAGCTCTACTTTACATATAGTTTTAGCAGAACTTTATTTAAAGCTGTGTGCTTGTTAACAACCTTTGCTCTAGAAAAAAATCATTGGATGCCTTTGTGTTGCTGCCTTGGTGATCAGGGCTGAATGATGTCTGGGCAGACTGCTAAATTTAGCCCTGGCAACTATTTAGGATAAAGGTCATTTCTCTCCGTGGCATTGAATAAGAAAGAAATAGGAATGCATTTGAATATATCTGAGTATAACTGATATCGCATAGTGACATTCATTACAAATCACACCCTGGCCTAGATTGTTAAGCAGAAAAGTTAAAATTTAAAGAATAGCTGTACTTCCAAACTCTCAAAGATACTGAAAATAGACCATTCTGCAGCCTCGAGATGTTCCAGAGGATTAGGTATAATTCTGAACACATCACAGTTCATGCTGCAGTACTTGTTTATGTGTGGCCACTGCTAGAATGTGTTCTTGTTGCAAAGTGGGCAGTTAAGCTTGGTTCACCCATGAAAAGCTGTCCAATCCTGTCCTGTCAGTATTTGGCAGTTGCAGCAGGGGTGTAACTAGAAATCACGGGGGCCCCCTGCAAAAATGTAGATCCTCTCCCCTCCCTGGGCCCGCTTAGGTCCGTTTTGCGGGGCAGGAGGGATTGCAGCATGAGGGGAGAGCATGGCCACCTACATTGGCGGGGAGGGGCCACTTTGGCCACCTGTCAGCACTCCCCCTCCAGCATTAACAAGTGGCAGCAGTGGCAGGCAGGAACACAGGAAGGCCTAGTGCACATCAGAGCGGTTCGGCTGCGGTTAGCGCTCCGCTTGCGGGTGCGGATCCGCTAGGGTAATGTATTTCAATGGGCTGGTGCACACCAGAGCGGGAGGCGTTTTGCAGAAACGCATACTCCCGGGCTGCTGCAGATTTTGGATTGCGGATACGTTTCTGCCTCAATGTTAGGTATAGGAAAAACGCAAACCGCTCTGAAAAACGACACTTCAGAGAGGTTTGCCAGGCATTTTTTGTTACAGTAGCTGTTCAGTAACAGCTTTACTGTAACGATACATGAAATCTACTACACCAAAAACGCTTCCCAAAACCGCAAAATGCTAGCTGAAACGCTACAGAAAAATAAAAAAAAGCGTTTCAAAATCTGCTAGCATTTTGCGGATCTGCTAGCGGGTTTTGGTGTGCACTAGGCCTAATACCTCTATGGCCTTAATTCACTAAGCTTTATCAAACACTTTATCAAACGTTTGATAATTTACCTCATGGGTAAAATCTAATTTTAAATTAACTAAGGTGTTATAGATTTATTGAACGTTTTATCGATAAAACATTCAACAAATATATAACACCTTAGTGAATTCAAAATTAGATTTTACCCATGAGGTAAATTATCAAGGTTTGATAAAGTGTTTGTTAAAGCTTAGTGAATTGAGGCCATATGTGTTCCACCGCGGAGTTCCACACGCTACTTCCTGATAAGCAGGCCCTATTGTTACGCCACTGGTTGGTATCAGTTTTGCATGCGTTTCCATGGCTGTGTTCACACATAAATCTGTACATTTCCAGTCCAGTCCCGTCAGTTTTGTATGTGTTTCTATGGCTGTGTTCACACATAAATCTGTACATTTCCGGTCCAGTCAGGTAAAACTAACTGATAGAAAACTGATGCAAAACAAACAGGACAGGACAGAATTAGACCAGACTGGACTAGAAATGTACAAATTGATGTGTGAACCAAGGCTCAGTATTTTATTCTCAGGCCCTTTTTTACACATGAGGCTTGATTCACAAAGCCATGATAACTCATATCACAGTCGCACTAGCGTTTTGCGCACTAGAACTCGCATAACGTTTTACACATGCAATCACAAATTTATATATATATATATATATATATATATATATATATATATATACATACATGGGCATATAAAATAATTACTGTATCTATCATACATATAAAATCACCTGTTGTCTTGTAGAACATATTACCTATGGAGAATGACATACATGTTTAATCTTTAGTAGCAGATCAATCCCATGTGCCAAACAGAAAAGAAAGGAAAAAGAAGGAGAGAAAGGTAGGCGAGGTGAGGAGCCGAGATTAGGAGGTCAGAGTTTTGTATTCGTCAGAGCACTGGAATACTGTCCAGACTGACCATGTGATAGTACATTGCTCTGAACAATCTTGGGACATAAGGATCATCCTCTCCATTATTTAAACCGCATCAACCCTCTGCATCCAAGCCTTAGCCCCCTTGGCGGTATGAAAAATACCGCCAGGGGGCAGCGCAGCAGTTTTTTTTAAAATTTTTTTTTTAAATCATGTAGCGAGCCCAGGGCTCGCTACATGATAGCCGCTGCTCAGCGGCATCCCCCCAGCCCCGCCGATCGCCTCCGGCGATAGGCGATCAGGAAATCCCGTTCAAAGAACGGGATTTCCTGGAGGGCTTCCCCCGTCGCCATGGCGACGGGGCGGGATGACGTCACCGACGTCAACGACGTCGGGACGTCATTGGGAGACCCGATCCATTCCTTGGCGCTGCCTGGCAATGATTGGCCAGGCAGCGCAGGGGTCTGGGGGGGGGGCCGCGCGCCGCACCGGATAGCGGCGATCGGGCGCACGGCAGCGGCGATCGGGGTGCTGGCACAGCTAGCAAAGTGCTAGCTGCGTCCAGCAAAAAAAAAATTATGAAAATCGGCCCAGCAGGGCCTGAGCGGCACCCTCCGGCGGCTTACCCCGTGTCCAGCAAGGGGTTACCGCTAAGGAGGTTAATAGAAGGTGGGTTAGGAGATTTCAAGGGTATCAGGCTTAGCTGCATTGGGGAGGTGGATGGTCAAAGATTTTTTGTACATTTTCACAGCAGTATCTGTATCATGCAAAAGAAAAGCATTAGGGGTAAAATCCAGCTTGGAGCATGTGGTCTTTTCGATGAGTCTATGTATTGGTTTCCAATATGTGCTGAGAGAGGTCCAGAAGACGTGTAAGATACCGCAATTAGATGCTCCACATCTCCAACAACTATCTGAAACCAAAGGGAAGATCTTATGTAGAACTCTTGAAGTCCTGTACCATCTAGTGAGCATATCGTATCCTAATTCTTGTATAGACACATTCGGTGACCCTTTATGGTTTAGCATAATCATTTTCCCCCATTGATCATCAGTTACCTCAAAGCCCAAATCTTTTTCCCATTCCTCCTGAAATTTCAATTTAGCAGGACAGGAAGATACCAATAGAATCGGATATATATAGCGGTCCTTTGATGTTGCACCCAAGGCTGGTGCCTCTCCACCTCAGCCCACGCCTGGCAGAATACGATGTTCACATAGAGCCAGGCAGCGCATCTCTACACTTATTCCAGGTAGAGACCATTTAAAGTGACCCTTATCCGATGTGTGTCCATACAAAGTACACCTAAACTGAGAGGGGCATGGAGGCTGCCATATTTATTTCCTTTTAAACAATACCAGTTGCCTGGCTTGCTGATCTTTCATGCATCAGTAGTGCCTGAATCTTACCCCTGAAACGAGCATGCAGCAAATCCAGTCAGACTTTAGTCTGAAACACCTGATCTGCATACTTGTGTAGGGTGTATGACTAAAAACAAAAAAGGAGCGCTCTATAGTGCATTAAACATTTGAATGGAAGTGCAGATAAAAGAATCTCACAGACTGTGTAGTGTCATAAAAGCATACAGCACCAATGTGCAATCACTAAGACCTCCTCAGATGGACACACCAGCGGCTCGCATCCTCCACTGTGGCCAGCAGTGCGGCTCTGAGGGGTCCTGCCTACTCCCACCACTGCTCTCCTGATCAGCTAACACAGATATCCGCACTGCTGGGCACAGTGGAGGATATGAGCCGCTGGTGTGTCCATCCGAGGAGGGCCTGGAGACCGCACATTGGTGCTATATGCTTTTATGACACTACACAGTCTGTGTGAGGGCGCATTTATGCTACAAGTGCTTTTCTAAGCACTTTCTGATTTTAAAAGCTCTTGTTAATGTAATCCTATGTGTATATTCACACTGCAGCGATATGATTTTGTAAAAATCCCTCATAGCATTGCATTAGCAAGAGCTTTTCAAATTACTAGCGTTTAAAATGCTCTTGAAGTGCGAATCAGCCCTAAAGGTGCGTACGTACACACATTCAACTTTATGCCTGATTGTCGCTTGGATCGGTCATTTGAACGACTTGTTAGGCAAACAACATGTCGTTTAAACATCACGTACACACGTCCAACAAAGCGTGCGATGAACTAATTTACATGTCGTCTGACTGGCTGGACGTTCAGTCATAAAAGATGTGCCATCAATAGAAATCTTGGTATCCTGCATCTCTATACGCATGCGCCGATGTATTGGTTGATCAAAATGGTCATTTGGACACGCGTACGGGCCTGACAGTCGTTTGATCGACAGTTGGTCTAACTGATCCGCCAAGTGGATGAGACAATACAGCTATTATCAGTCCTTGACTATGCGGACACACATCCAACTTGTATGTACAGATAAAAGAATCTCACTTAAGGCGCATGCCTTAAGTAAGATTATTTTATCTGCAGTTCCATTAAAATGTTTAATGCACTATAGAGCGCTCCTTTTTTGTTTTTATTAGATATATTCTTTTACTGACAAGTTCCAAGGGGCTGCACTGTTTGTGACATTACTGGATTTATGTCCTGGGAGTGACACTTTTTTGGACAAGCGCAGTGTAACTTTTTTGTATGACTTAGGCCTGGGACCCACTAGCAGTGCTTTTCTTAACGCTTTTGATTTGTAAAGCTCTTGCTAATGTAATGCTATGGGTGTGGTTCTACTTGAGTGATGTGATTTTATAAAAATCACCCATAGCATTGCATTATCAAGAGCTTTTCAAATCACTAGCGCTTAGAAAAGCATTGCTAGTGGGTCCCAGGCCTAAGGCTGCATTCACAGTTGGACGTTGCAGAGCTGCGTTATAAAGTCTTATGCAGCTTACCTCACTGCAATGATAAGCCCATGGGACGTTCACAGTGTGACGTTAGCGTCGCATTGTAATGTGTAACGTTATGGTAACGCACTGCTGCAGTGCGTTACCTCTAAACCCACACATTACCAGGAACGGTATAGGAAAACATACTTTTCATTGCCTGTATGTTTTCGACGGTAATGCAGCATTGATGTCAATTACCACCCTCTTTTTTTGCATTGCGTTGTAATTCTGCGTTGTGACTGTAATATTGCATCACAAAGCAACATCCCAGTTTGAGCCTAGCCTCAATGTATTAGAGGATCAGCAGGACAGCCAGGCAATGTGCATTGTTTAAAAGGAAATCAATATGTCAGCCTCCGTTTCCCTCTAACTCAGTGTAGTAGCAATTGGGGTTGCAGATGCTGTGACTGCACCAGGGCTCTTGGCCAAGTGAGGACCCTCCCTTATTCGAAGTATTAGCTCTTTATTTGTGCTGGTAATAATCCATTCTATATATGCTTTGAATATTAGTAATCGTTAATACTCTGTTCCCTATCCCCTTCTAGCACCTCTGACACTGTGGTTCTGTTGTGCCCTATGTATTGTTATGTATAGAGTGCTTGTTGTGGGGGGACCAATGTACTACTTGCAACTAGAGTTGGGCCGAACCTCCGATTTTAGGTTCGCGAACCGGGTTCGCGAACTTCCGCGGAAGGTTCGGTTCGCGTTAAAGTTCGCGAACCGCAATAGACTTCAATGGGGATGCGAACTTTGAAAAAAAAAAAATAATTATGCTGGCCACAAAAGTGATGGAAAAGATGTTTCAAGGGGTCTAACACCTGGAGGGGGGCATGGCGGAGTGGGATATACGCCAAAAGTCCCGGGGAAAAATCTGGATTTGACGCAAAGCAGCGTTTTAAGGACAGAAATCATATTGAATGCTAAATGACAGGCCTAAAGTGCTTTAAAACATCTTGCATGTGTATACATCAATCAGGTAGTGTAATTAAGGTACTGCTTCACACTGACACACCAAACTGTTCACTGAACAGAACAGGTATGCAGTGGCGGGTTCACTAAACAGGTATACAGTGGCGGGTCCACTGAACAGAACAGGTATGCAGTGGCGAGTCCACTGAACAGAACAGGTATGCAGTGGTGGGTTCACAGAACAGGTATGCAGTGGTGAGTTCACAGAACAGGTATGCAGTGGCAGGATCACTGAACAGGTATGCAGTGGTGGGTGGGTTCACAGAACAGGTATGCAGTGGCAGGATCACTGAACAGGTATGGAGTGGTGGGTGGGTTCACAGAACAGGTATGCAGTGGCAGGATCACTGAACAGGTATGCAGTGGTGGGTGGGTTCACAGAACAGGTATGCAGTGGCAGGATCACTGAACAGGTATGGAGTGGTGGGTGGGTTCACAGAACAGGTATGCAGTGGCAGGATCACTGAACAGGTATGCAGTGGTGGGTGGGTTCACAGAACAGGAATGCAGTGGCAGGATCACTGAACAGGTATGCAGTGGTGGGTGGGTTCACAGAACAGGTATGCAGTGGCAGGATCACTGAACAGGTATGCAGCCAGGAAAAGCTAAGCCTAACTAATCTTTCCCTATGAGAGACAGACAGCAGCTCGCCCTACTCTCTCTAATGCAGGCACACGAGTGGCCGTAATGGCCGCCGCTGCCTGCCTTATATAAGGGGGGTGGGGCTCCAGGGGCTAGTGTAGCCTAATTGGCTACACTGGGCCTGCTGACTGTGATGTAGAGGGTCAAAGTTGACCCTCATAGTGCATTGTGGGGCGAACCGGATTTCCGGAAACGTTCGCCTGCGGGAGGCGAACGCGAACCACCGAAGTTCGCCGGGAACCGTTCGCCGGCGAACCGTTCGGCCCATCTCTACTTGCAACGGGGCCCATAGTGCCTTTGCTACATCACTGCTCTCACTGCAGGTGTGCTTTAAAATGGGAAATACCAATAAAACCTGATAGGCTTTGCACTGAACTACAAATCCTTTTGCAACAGTTCACACGGTTGTATTTCATTTATGGGTTTAGCTGAGAGTTCTGCTTTGATGTAAATAGTTTGTTCAATGTGTTGATTGCAGAAAAGATTATCATGAAAAGGGTCTCTAGCCTCTAGGCAAGATAGCAGTTTTTGCCCACCGCTGATGGTCACTGTTTTTTGTTTTTTAGTAAGATCTGGTAGAGGCTATCATCCATTAGGCCCCTAGACTTTCTCCAGGCCCTAGGCAACTGCCTAGGATTGCCTTGTGGATGATCCTGCTCTCTTGGTTGGTCAGTATGGTTTCTATGCATAGTATATATATATACATAGTAACGTGTACACATGGGTAGCTTGATTTGCTCATTTACATAGGCATGCTGTGCTTCTTGCTTAGTGCATCCCAATGTTACTGTGTCTTTCTCACAGAGGAAGTGTGAAGGTCAGCTGAGGCCGGATAAAACAATGCCCTCACTACAGAGTTTATTTTGGTCCTTTATTTTTATCTCAGCACTGTCATTTATCAAAGATGCTGAGTGACTGACTGTCTGTACCATGGGCTGCTAAATGGAAAAGCCACAAAGGGTCTCATTGATCAAGCTGCAACATGAAAAGGGTGCTGCAGTAACAACTTGTAAAAGCACCACTGCCAAAAAGTGGCCGTTGCACATTTACAGAAAAAGGCTGGGATAAATACATGCACATGGCCCGCGGTGGTTGTTGGGGAATTCACTTACTGATTCCCCAGCTGTCGCTATGCTACCAAAGATGACAGCAGTGCTTACCTGCTACGTAACAGTGGAGGCAGCTGTAGGGGTACGCAGAGTTTAAAGAGGATGCGTAGTGTAAATAACATAATGAACAGGGATGCTCGGGTAGTACTTTTTACTACCCGCCCGAATCCGGATCCGGGTACCCAGTTATTCGGATCCGATTCGGATATCCGAATTTGACATTTTTTCTACCCGAACAGAATTCGGATACCCGACGCTATTATCTGTGGTATCCGCCCGGATTCGGATACCTGAACTGAAAATCATAAACGATCGTTTTAAAAGTTAAAAAAATCTCTCTCTCTTCTGCAGATATCCGGATAGCTATCTGCAGATAGTTTCACCACCGATCCGGATATCCGAATTACCCGGACTACCCGAATCACAAATTTAAAAAATCTCTCTCTCTCTCTAGCTATCCGGATATCTGCAGAACTATCTGGAATCCAGATCCGACCCGGATAATAGAAAAAGGTCGGATACCCGGGTTAATTCGGGTACCCGAGATCCGAATGAGCATCCCTGATAATGAATAATATTGCTTATATTTTTACAAAATGCATTTATAAATTATTTACTCAGTGCTTGCCCATTGTAAAATCTTTCCTCAATCTTCCCTGATATACATTCTGAAATTTATCACAGCTGGCAACATCTTTAGTCCTGTCAAGTGATCTACAGTATGTGGAATGTTTGTTTCTGAGTGTTCTAGGCACAGAGGGAGACATTGCTTGCTTGGCAGTTGGAAACTGCCATTATTTCCCACAATGCAATGAGGTTCACAGACAGCAAACTGTCAGGACCTTTTGACATCACTCGGTGGGAGGGGTTTCACCACAATATCAGCCACACAGACCCGCCCCCACCCCCATTGATCTAGGTAAAGATTTCTCATGGAAATCCTATTAATTGGAATGAAGTTCAATCCTTGGTTAAAATTCCTCTTAAAGTGGACCTGAACTCTTGCACAGGACAGAAGGAAAAGAGAGAGAAATGCACCCTGTATGTATTTAGAGAGTTTAGCCTGTGTAATTCCCCCTCATTTGTGTCTAATCA
The DNA here is from genome assembly GCF_040937935.1 of Hyperolius riggenbachi. Taxonomy (NCBI): domain Eukaryota; kingdom Metazoa; phylum Chordata; class Amphibia; order Anura; family Hyperoliidae; genus Hyperolius; species Hyperolius riggenbachi. Next base: position 336,756,989 of record NC_090650.1, read on the forward strand.
CAATTTGTAATCTGGTCTCTCCCTGTGTCACCTGACTGCCAATGGCATGGATGGCAGAAAAGATCATTTGAACGCACAGGATGTTAACACTATGGGCTTGATTCACAAAACGGTGCTAACTGTTAGCATGGCTTTTCACGCGCAAAAATTTGCGTTTGTGCTTTAACGCGCATTTTTCGCACATTAACGGTCACGCGATAATGCGAATTTACCGTGCAAACGCGACCATTAACGCATGAAAAATTTGCGTTAATGCGCGAATGCGAATTATGGCGCACGATAATGAAATTTTGCATGAAGCACTTTTCACAGCGTGCTAACAGTTAGGCCTCTTGCACACTGCACATCCGATTCAGATTCAGATTTCGCTTTTCAAAATCCGATTTTTAATCTGAAACAGTTTTGCTTGCACACTGCACATCCGATTCAGATTCTGGGCTGAATTCAATTACCTGGGGGTGGCCTAAATTTAATTACCTGGTGGGTGGGCTAAATTCAATTACCTGGTGGGTGGGCTAAATTCAATTACCTGGTGGGTGGGGGGAGGGGGTTGGTTATATTCAATTATTTGTTCGGGGGGGGGGGGGGGCGCTATATTCAATTACCTGTTGTTAAGGGGGCAGTAGGCTATATTCACTTGCAGGATGGGGAGGGTGGCCTGCATACCATTGCCTGGTGGGTGGGGAGGATGGCCTGCATACCATTGCCTGGTAGGTGGGCTATATGCCATTGCCGGGTGGGGATGGTGGGCTATATGCCATTGCCTGGTGGGCTATATGCAAATGCATGCCGGGGGTGGTGATTACTTTCCCCTCTCCCTCACCTCGGGCACTCCTCCTCCTGTCAGCGGCGGCGGAAGATTCTTCTACAGGCTCCGGGCTCCAGCAGATGACAGACCTCCAGCCGCTGGCGAACAACATTGCAGACTGCGAAAGAGGAGATAGCTTGGACCAGGCGGCTGGAGCTCTATCATCTGCCGGAGCCTGTAACTGAATCTTCAGCCGCCGCCCACGCACTTGACAGTAGAGGTGCCCCGAGGTGAGGGAGAGAGGAAGGGGTCAACGCGTGACATCACTTCCTTACTTCAAATGCTGGCCAATCATCTCTCTGCTCTGAGGTCTGTGTGCGCGGGAAGAATACAGCCGGCGAGAATCGTAATCGCAAACGTATTTACATGCGTTTGCTACACTTGTTGAACTGATTTCCGATCCGATTCCTATAATTTGCATTGAATCGGAATCGGATGAAAAACGCAGCAGCAGTAACGATTTTAAAAACGAAAATGCAATCGTAATCAAAAACGGCATGGTGTGCAGTATTGCAGTATACCATTAGGTATACTGTACTAATGCGATTTGCGTTTTTCAAAATCTAAATCGGAATCGAAAATCGGACATAGTGTGCAGGGGCCCTTACCACTGTTTTGTGAATCAAGCCCTATGTCTGCTTCCATGAATCAGGAGGTAGAAACAGTACAGATTTATTTTAGGATTTGTATCAGCTGTAACAAAGAAATGTTTTTTCTTTGAAGGTTATTATGCTGTTGTGTGTCTTTTAGAGCAGAGAAGAAGTTCTGAGTTTAGGTCTGCTTTAAAGTCTAAACTGAAAAGCAACCTGTTTAGTCTGGCATTTATGAACACCTGACTATTTGCTCTGTACTGTTACAGGAGAGCTCCTATCATGTTACAGGAGTGCTCCTATCATGCTACTGGAAGTGCGCCTATCATGCTACTAGAGTGCTCTGGTCATGTTACAGGAAAGCTCTGGTCATGTTACAGGAGTGCTCTTGTCATGTTATTGAAGTGCTTATGTCATGATATAGAAATGCTCTTTCATTTTATAGGAGTGCTTCTGTAATATTACAGGAGTGTGTGCGTGCGTGCGTGCGTGTGTGTGTGTGTGTGTGTGTGTAAAAGGAGAAAAGTGGGTTAATGCACTGACAACTCTCATGCCAAAACTAACAAGGCTGCCTGTGAGCCTTGTTAAAATTTACAATTATGGCTTGCTAATGACCATTCAGCGCACAGCAATTATAGGGCAGGGTCGCAACACAACCTTGGCAAAAAGTCAAATCACACATTAGGATTGCAATGCGAAGCATACAGTCAGAGCCGGCCTTTGGAGGTGGCAAGTGGGGCACTCTCCCCAGGCCCCGTGCCTGAAGAGGCCCCGCACCCTCTGCAGCTGTGGGGAGAGCGGGCATAGTAGTTAAAACTCACCTGCCTTTACCGATGCTCACAGCTTACATCTATTACCTCTCCCAGCATCTGACGTATTGGTAACAGCGCCCCCTGTGATGAAGTGACCGTATGTCACCACAGGGGGGCGCTGTTACCAATACACAGATGCCGGGACAGGAAGGAGATGAAAGCTGTGAGCATCGGCGGAAGAAAGGCGAGTTTTAACTACTATGCCCGCTCTCCCCACCGCCGCAGGGCACCTACCTATCTAACCTGTCCTGCAGGGAACCTACCTGTCTAATCTATACTGCAGGCACCTATCTAATCTATACTGCAGGGCACCTACCTACCTATCTAACCTGTACTGCAGGGCACCAACCTATCTAACCTGTACTGCAGGCTACCTACCTGTCTAATCTATACTGCAGGCTGGCACCTATCTAATCTATACTGCAGGCACCTATCTAATCTGTACTGCAGGCACCTATAATCTATACTGCAGGGCACCTACCTATCTAATCTATACTGCCAGCACCTACCTGTCTAATCTGTACTGCAGGCTGGCATCTATCTAATCTATACTGCGGGGCACCTACCTATCTAATCTGTACTGCAGGCACCTATCTATTCTATACTGCTGGGCACCTGTCTACCTATCTAATCTATACTGCGGGGCACCTACCTACCTATCTAATCTATACTGCGGGGCACCTGCCTACCTATCTAATCTATACTGCGGGGCACCTACCTACCTATCTAATCTATTCTGCTGGCACCTATCTAATCAATACTGCGGGGCACCTGCCTACCTATCTAATCTATACTGCGGGGCACCTACCTATCTAATCTATACTGCAGGCACCTATCTAATCTATACTGCGGGGCACCTACCTACCTAATCTATACTGCGGGGCACCTACCTACCTATCTAATCTATTCTGCAGGCACCTATCTAATCTATACTGCGGGGCACCTACCTACCTATCTAACCTGTACTGCAGGGCACCTACCTATCTAACCTGTACTGCAGGCTACCTACCTGTCTAATCTATACTGCAGGCTGGCACCTATCTAATCTGTACTGCAGGCACCTATAATCTATACTGCAGGCACCTATCTAATCTATACTGTGGGGCAACTACCTACCTATCTCATCTAATGCGATTTTCCGTTTTAAAAAACGAGTTTACGCATGAAATTGCGCAATTGCACATGCAAATTAACGATTGCGCGTAAATGCACGCGAAAACGGCCGTGATATGAGTTATCACGGTTTAGTGAATCAAGCCCCTTGTGTCAGCATCCAGCATGTGATGACTTAAAACTACTATTACACCTTAGCAAAGCTCCAGTGGCTGGGATGACACACATGGATGTAATATGCTTTTATACAGCATGATAGATAATGAAATAAGGTTACCGCTGAGAGGTGTGTATTACACAGAAGAGGTGTGATATGCCTAGAAATGGAGCACTTTAAAAGAAAACGGCATGTCTTCTTCCAGCTGCCAGAGGGTGAAATGATTTTCAGTGAAGGTTCTATATGAGCTTGTTCAAAGGCTGCTCCCATCCAAAGACAAGCAGACACCATAGCTGTAAGCATAAGAAAACCAATCCCATACAGTAATAATATAGGATGGAAGTTGTCTAATAGGATGGAGTACCTTACCTCGTTATCATCCTAACATTATTGAATCACAGAGATAACCCCCCTCTCTTACCACTATTAATAAACCTATCATCTATTTATGGATACAGTGGCCAAATACCGTATATTCCGGCGTAGAAGACTACTGGGCGTATAAGACGACCCCCCAATTTTTACAGCTGAAATTTAGAGTTTGGGATAAAGCCTGCCCTCAGGCTCTGTCTTTCATACTGAAGGTACTCCTTAAAGAGGAACTTCAGTCTAAACAAACATACTGTTATTAAGTTACATTAGTTAAGTTAATTAAAATATATAGGTAATATATTCTCTTACCCACCCTATTTTAAAAGAACAGGCACATATTTGTGATTTCACAGGTGCAGCCATTTTTTTTGGTTGAAAGGAGGTGACAGGGAGCATGAGACACAGTTCCAACTGTCCTGTGTCCTGATCACCCCTCTCAGTTGCTGAGCAACAAGAACAACATCAGATATCCCATCATGATTTGCACAGCTTCAGGGGAAAAATGCCCAGGCAGTTTTCTTTGATGGGGCGGAGCTTAGCTTCTGTGCAGCTAAAAATAAGGCTTAGGTAAGAAAAACAAAGTTCTGATGCTATGAAACTATTAAAGAAAAACCAAGCCTTTTCAGTGCTGCTGAGTAGCTTTTTAGTCTGGCGGTTCACTTTAAGAAAAAAAGAAAATATTTTGGGTAAAATATTATTTGCTTTCTCTGAAAATAAATGTGTTTGTTTATGACTAATGGCCTCATTCTAAAGCTATGCGGCTTTGATAGCTATCTCTCATGGTTCAGTGGCTGTCAACCGACTTGCCATTTCCAATACTTTGCTTTCTTGCCAGTTGCCAACTGATTTGTTAGCTAAGCTAAACTGGATTACTTGACTTGTTCATCTGACACGATAGCCAAAAGTGAGATAATGAATTTGCTGCAGGTACTTAATTAAGCTTGCCCAACATGATGAATACACATTAGTGAATATTTTTAGTGCATGCCAAAAGTAATCTGCATGACAACCTGATAAATACTTGATTGTGTTCAAGCTAAGTTAGGCCTCATAATTTGCTTTTACAACTGCCTTAGATAATTAATGAATGCTGCATTTTAGTTCAGCCTTTAACATCCTGCACAGTAAAGAAAGACACAATAAATGTACAAGTGTGGGTGAACAGCCCTTCTGATTAATGGATTTTCTCCTTCTTCATGCCCATTAATTACTATCACTATTCCTAATGAGATCAGGTGGCATCTGTTGCAGCAGGCATCTCTTAGACACCAACGGAAAAGTTGGCCAACAGGTGCCCAGTCCATGATTTGGGCGCACGGTGTGCGGATAGTATATAGACAATCTATTATTAGGAGTTGACAAGTTATTACTGTGGATAACGTAGGTGGTAGTGTGAGTAGCTAATTGTCTACTAGCCTGTATAGCCAGCAGGGAGAGGTGGCAGCGCTTCCCAAGACAGGCTGCACCTGAATGACTAACAGCATAGGTGTGCAGAGCTTACTTATGGGCAGGATACACATCTTGCATTCAAAACAGATGCACCAAATTAACATTAATGGAGGACGTTAGCTTCCACAAACAGTTTGCATGCAGTGTGTTCCGTATTGGACCCTTCCACCGTGATGAGGTCATTCTTCTGGAAGAGACCCTAATCTCTAACTTATTATCAAACAAGCCCTCTAGGGGCTCTGCACACCTCTGTTAGTAGTCACTTGGATGTGGCCTGGTTTTAGGATTAACTGCCATCTCTCCCCTGTAGTCTATAAAGCTGACCGGCTACTTCAGTATCAGTCCTTTAGGTACCAAGATTAATTGTAAGGAATTAGGTGGGAATGGTGGAAGCGGTGATGGTGGTGGTGGTGATGGTGGGGGGTGGGGGTGGGGGGTGGGGTAGCATTAGGCATGTGGAAGAGAGATAAGTGTTAGGCTTTAGGAGTGTGGGGGGGGGGGGGATCCAATGCCCAAGTTAACATGGTTACCTACTGGGGGCGCCCATTTCTCCAGGATGCAATCGCATCACAATTACCTGCTTCGAAGAATTGTAACATTTATCTGAAGGCTAGTGAATTAAAGTCTGTGCTGCTGAAGTCATGCATACATCAATAGCAAAAATGTATCTTTAGTAATTCCAGGATAGCTTGGGCTTATTAAATAAAGTCCTCACTGTGGGCAAGTAAGCATGACTGGAATGGCATAGCAGCTCATTTACTAACCTATCAGGAACTCCAGTGTGTTATGACATGTCCCAGGTGGGTTTGACACATAACATAGACACTTTAAGAAGATCAAGGTTGTTACATCACATATGTTCAGGGACACAGCAAGAGACATAGGAGCCATGGCAGCTGTAACGGGGCTTAGGTGGTCCTTAATGTCTTAATGTCTTGACTGACCTTTTAATTTTCCATTGTTCCTTCACTCTCTAAATAAAAGGCACTTGCATTGAAAGTAAAAGTAGAACTCCGTAAGAGAGATGTGGTAAGTATGCCAGTGAGAAGATTGTGGACATCGTTGTATGCTGATAGATCTAGAATCCGGATGAGGGGGGTGGGAAACCATTCATCTCTGTATCCATATACTGTGCGCATTGTATCTTGTATTTAAGCATACATTGCCATGCCTACTCAGGTTGGTAGGGGAGATGACAAGGTAGGCATCATTGCTTACATTTGCCCATAAAAGGCAGCCCCATCAATATTCTGATAATGGGGTCCAATGATTTATAGTTATGATACTGCTTTCTTATGTTTCCCTCAGATTTCAGCCATTCTCAATTCTTTAAAGGACACTTAGACTGGGAGGGATATGTAGGCAGACATACTGTATTTATTTCCATTTGAACAATACCAGTTGCCTGGCAGTCCTGCTGATCTTTGGCCGCAGTAGTGTCTGAATTACACCTGAAACAAGCATTTGGCTAATCTAGTCAGACTTCAGTCAGAAAACATCTAATTCAGGGACTATGACTAGAAGTATTAGACACAGGATCAGCAAGACAGTCAGGCAACTGTTTTTGTTTAAGAGGGAGTAAATGTGGCAGCCTCCATATCCCTCTCAGTTCAGGTGTCCTTTAGGCCTCTTGCGCACCTGCACACTGCGCCGCACTGCATTACTCTTCCCTGAAGCAAGGACCATGCAAGGCGATGCAGGCAGTGTGCATGATGGAGCGCGGTGTGACGTAGCGCCCATGCAGGGAACAACAGGAATCCCAGTGACAATCCCAGTGATGTACTTCCTGCCCTGCTTGACTTTAGCAAACTGTAGGCTTTCTTACACATTATCTTTAGAAGAGACTTCCTTCTGGGGTGACAGCCATGCAGAGCAATTTGATGCAGTGTGCGGCGTATGGTCTGACCACAGACAACCAGGACAAGCAGCCCTTTAACCTCTGCAATACTGCCGCTCTCAACTTCTTTGGTTGAGGCCTGTTCTGAGTGGAACCAGTCCTGTTACATCACTGTATAGTCATGGGCACTGTGCTGAAGCTCAGTTTCAGGCTGTTGGCAATCTTCTTGTAGCTTAGGCCATCTTTATGTAGTGTAATTTTTTTTTAAAGACCCTCAGAGAGTTTTCTGCCATAAGGTTCTATATTGAGCTTCCTGTGACCAGTGTGAGAGATTGTAACACTTCCCATTCCCACTGGAGACCTTACAACACTAATAAGGAAAAATGTCTTATTAACCATATAAGGATGACGCTAATTGAAATCTAGGCCCTGTTTTGATGCTGTTGTGGCTGCCAGGGCGTAGATTTCAACTCACCATTGTCACGCTTACTTGCCGCTCCTGCCAATCTCTATAATGGCAGAGCCCTGTGAGCCGGTCATTAGCCGATTTTATTGGCTCCTGACCCTGTCTATCAATGTAAGCAACTCTCGTTGTCTTACGTTGTAGACATGGTCAGGAGCCAATGAAAGCAGCTCCTGACCGGCTCACAGGATTCTGCGGCCATTGAGACGGCAGAGTGAGTGACCAGTGGTTCCCGGCGTACAGCGTGGTCGGCGGTTTCGGCAGGTATGTGCGGCGATTCTTTGATATTCCGCAGTTTCTGGTACCAGCGGTCTCTGGTCCTTAAGGGGGCAGAGACCGCAGGTACTTAAGTGGTTAAGCAGAATTTTAAAACTTAGGAGTGTATTCACTGTCAGCGGTTTAGACATCAATGTCAGCAGTTTAGACATTAATGTCAGCAGTTTAGACATCAATGGCTGTGCGTTGAGTTATTTTGATGGGACAGCAAACTTACACTATTATAAAAGCTGTACACTGACTACTTTTCATTATGCAGGAGAATAGAGGCGCCAAAAGGATAAAAGGAAGCTAAATGAGCTTAAAACCAAATTCTTAGTAAATAGAGGCGGTAGTGGTGGACTTTCCTCCTCCAAGTAGACACACGACTGTAGTAAAGACAGTCAATATATTTTATTTATGAACTTCAAATATGCAACGCGTTTTGCAGGTTTGATCCCGCTTCATCAGGCAATAACAACGGAGCAATAGCATATGTGGTCAGTAGAAGAGCCAGGTACCTCTGTGTCCGATAAAAAAGGCAAAATACCATTTACAAAAATGTGAGAGGTGCAGGGACATAACTACAGGAGAGCAGCCACTGCGACCGCAGGTGGCCCAGATCTGTAAGGGGACCCGACCACTGCTTCACTCCCTCCAATAAAGGGGCCCTTCCTTCAGATCAGGTGTTTTTGTTGTTATGGATGTGAAGATTACGATGTGCACACTTGTTTTAGGATCCTTGCAAGATGAGTCGTTAGGCTGTGAGGGCTTCAAGGAGTTGGCAAGGGAAATTGTGTGAGCATCTGGGGGACCATCAAAGTTTTACTGGGGGGGCATGATTTATAGGTACACTTGCTATGGCAAGAGCTGAAACAGCCATAATGGAGAATGATTACGTCACCCACAAAAAAAAAAAACAGTGCCCTAGTTCTGAAAATTGAGATGTTCTCCTCTTCGGGAGTGCATGGCAATACATCACATGCCATCTGCTGACATCACTAAACACTTTTTTTTTCTCTTTCAAGAAAAACAGCATCATTTAGAGTACATTAGACAAAACAAAATTATTAATTTAATCCAGACAGAATATTGCTTTTCTAAAGTTGTCTCTCTCTTCTTTTTTGAAGGTTACTGCAGAGGTGATCATAATGGCTCTAAGTATATATATGACAAAGTTCATTTTAAAAACCGGCTGCAGATGGGGACCATTTTTAAGTAGGTCATAGAAATGTTTCGAAGGAAAGCATTTGGTTTAGGCATAATACCAAGTGGCTGTTTGATTGCTCATATTTAGCTCTCAGTCTACACGGCTGGAGGGTTCCTGTGCTGCTTGAGCTTGCTGTCACCATTCCAGGAAAAGATCCAGCTGGTTGTCTTTCAAATGCTATCACTATATTACATTTAAGTTTAGGTACAAAAATAAGTCACTTTGGACTAAAGTCAATTCACTATGAAAGTAGGAGAGGAGTAAATAACATTAGCTGAAACTTTCTGAAATTGATTCGCTTTAATGGTGGTTTTCAGACAGGCAAGGAGAAGGGTCACGCATTTATTAAAAGTGAGTCAACTGCCAAGAAATGGCAGGAATATTGCTCGTCAAGGTGTAATAACATGCTGCGTTATAGGAATAGCTGCCAAGAGAAAACAGGAACAAATAAAACTTAATGTAAGGAGTTCTTCCGAATAATTTTTTTTATTAAAGCGGACCTGAACTCAGAACTTCCTCTCCGCTCTAAAATAAGCAACAGCACAATAACTTTTAAAGAGAATCTGAAGTGAAAATACACTTATGAAATAATGCATTGTATGTGTAGTACAGCTAAGAAATAGAGCATTAGTAGCAAAGAAACCAGTCTCATATTGTTTCCAGTACAGGAAGAGTTAAGAAACTTCAGTTGTTATCTGTGCAAAAGAGCTTCTCTGAGCTGCCCGAACCAACTTGGGTTGGAGACATTCCTATTTTCTGAAACACTTCTACATCAAGGAAACAGTGAGAGGCAGCTTCAGATAAGATTGTACTGCATGGGAGTTCAAAGGTTCGTTAGCTCTGCTCTGTTTCATAGTTCAAAATACAGAGTGTGATTTGTAATTGCAAATATTAGAGAATGATGCAATGTTATAAAAAAAAGGTGTATAAATGATAATAAAAATACAAGACTCTTTTCTTTGCTACTCCTTTGCTAATGTTCTATTAATTATCCATACTACACATACTATTTATTATATCTTAAGTTTTTTTTTTTTTTGCTTCAGTGTCACTTTAAAGAATAACATTTCTTTGTTACAGCTGATACAAATCCTGCAATAAATCTGCAGTGCGTCTTCTTCCTGCTTTCATGGAAGCAGACATAGAGTTAACATCCTGTGTTTACAAATTAGCTGCTCAGCTGAGTCAACCAGCTGATACACCTGAGAGATGAAATGACAGTTGTGATTAGTCGCAGATGAAGGGGAATTAGACAGGCTAAACTCTCTAAATACATACAGGGTGCATTCCTCTCTGTTTCCCTTCTGTTCTGTGCAAGAATTCAGGTTCACTTTAAACCACGCATTGGTCAGAAATCTCGTCAGACTCAGATCATGCAAAAACTCTGTTATGACCCCTAAAATACTTAGGTAGCCTGCAGTACAGCAGAAACAGTTGCAGTGTCAGTAAGATTCCCGTAAGCAATGTAATATTCATTTTCCATAAATAATCATATCCACATCTTTCCTGGAAAACAAGTCAGTCTGCTTGCCTGACATTTTATTATAGATGACGGAAAGGAACATTGAGCTCAACTTAGATAAAACTGAAATAATCATGTGGCCTTTTTCTTATCCATCCCTGGGCCCTAAATACTCTCTAACGGCCCATACTCACTACGCAATTTTTACAACGATTTTTCAGATGACTGGCAATTTTTTGAACGACAAGTGATAGTTTCTTTGAATTTGTGGTGTGTGTGTACAGGTGCACTACACAAACAACGTTTGCCGATGTACACCAACAACGACCATCATGGTGGATCGGAACTTTGAGATCCCTGACGACTCTTGAGCAAAGTACAAAGTACCGCGATCGCTTGAACTCTTGTTTGTGCCCGTCTCGTGACATCGTGTGTATCCACCGGCAGAAAGGTAATAATTCCTATATTTGTATAGCGCTTTTCTCCTGTCAGACTCAAATCGATTGCGAGGCAACCACTAGAGCGCACTCAGTAGGCAATAGCAGTGTTAGGGAGTCTCACCCAAGGACTCATTACTGAATAGTTTCTGGCTCACTAAACAGGCAGAGCCCAGATTCAAACCCAGGTCTCCTGTGTCAGAGTCAACCCTCCCTCCCTGATCTACGCTACAGGCTGTCTCCTGTAGCGTGGATCGGGGGGTGGCCCTAGAGCTGCGCAGCCGCACTTGCGTCTGTGTGGACTGCGCAGCCACGGCCTCCTCCGGCGGCCATTTTTGAGGAGGCAGGAGAGCCTGACCCGGGCTGTGGGGTCGGGATCCGGCCGGGGGGGGGGGGGGGGAACAGCACTTTGACGATTTTATGCCTCTGGTTGTCTGTTCGTGTATTTTCTGCAGCTGTGACTGTATGGCCCATGAAACGCGTCGCATTGTTTTTTGGAGTTCCGAATAAATTGTTGACTGTCTGAATCGCAGTCCTTGCCTGTGTCTGTTTGGAGGGGGTAAGACCACCTCTGCCTCCTCTGTTTAACCAATTGTTTTTTTAAGTTCATTTAATTACCTTTTATTCTTTTGGCGCCTCTGTATCTTGTACACTATATTGAGTCCACCCTGGGTGGAGGGTTGTTACCCTATTTTCCTGTCTACAGAGAGCGACTTTTTATTCCTGAGTGGGGTCAGGATTGTTCTCCCCACCTGCCTATACAGTGGTTGCCTATTGGTAACCCTGGTTTGTAAGTATCATTTTAACTTCTCATTTATTTGTTGTCCCCAAGACGCATTACACTATTGGGGCTCTTGGTGTCCCTCTGCTTTAACTTTAGTCAAGCGTGTGTACTAACCTTTAGTATCTCAAATTGGAGGAAAAGCTATTAAACTGCTTGGGTTTGCTCCTCCAGCTACCATTGTTTTCCCTAATACAAAGTGGAGCTAGGTATAAGGCCTCACTCATTTCCTCCCACGTAATGAAAAATAGTCTTGTTCATCCAGCCTGCTGATGACAGGTTTATTGTCACTGGTTAGCTTAACATACAACTAGAAAGCAATCAGCAAACATGGCTGGCTCTCCTCTGACAGTGTCCTATTGATTTACGTCTAACTTGACTTTATAAAAGTATGCTTCAGCTTAGTGTGTGACATCAACCCATATTATATCTAAGGCTGATGGAAATATTTATAATTAACCTAACCTAGAATGAAACCCAGAGATGAATAAACTATTTGGCAGCAGGCTGGTAGGAAGCCTGGTAACTAATCTTCAAGTGTCGAAGCTAACTACGCAATTTGGAGTTATTTAGCTGACAAGATCTCAGCTCGAGTTGCAAAGTTATTGCATACCTTCTCAAAACAACTTGAGATTGTAGGTTAAAGGCCTTACAAGAATTGAAGATAAACAGAATTGTATCTTTAAATGGAATGCTTGTTATAAAATGGGCTTGTTAATTTAAATGGGCATACATACTTTATATATAGATGATCCGAACTGTCCGACAGTTCGGATCAGGCGAACAATGCGTGTTCGCTTTCGTGTCTGTTCACGAATATATGCTGTGTTATACCCGCCTCCTATACATTATAATAGAGCCACAAATTTACCCCTCACCTCAGAGTCAGCAGACACATGGCAGCCAATAAGCTATCCCACCCACCTGGACCTCCCCCCCACCTATCAGAAAGCCAGCACAGCAGCCATTTTATACTCTGTTTGTGGCTTTGGAGACTAGGGACACAGTTGTACTGCTATTAGGGAAAGCGTTAGTTGGGCCTTTGTTCTGTGTCCCCTGTGAAGTTTCTTGCCGCTACATTACCAATTCACCAACTACATAACCACAAGACCCCTACTAAAAGCTGTGTTTTGATCTTGTGATATTGCTGTTCGGTGTATCCACACAGTGCAAAACAGACAAATGATAAGCGCTCAAGGATGCACCTGAATTGTAAGCCATCAGCGGCAATTCAGAGCCCTCTAGGGCTGAATACATGCCTCTAATGCAAAACAGATGCAAAATTATGTGCTAAATTCTAATCTAAAAATTTGGGAGTGAATTTAAAACAGTGAAGGCAGCTAGCCACTAGTATACTTACATTCAATTTTGCACAGTGGGAGACATGGCAGCGCTTTCAAACAAACCTCATACCTGACTGGTTTAACTGCAATGGTGAGCAGAGCTCCAGAAACTGGACTATATTACACACCCAGCATACACTGCAGGCCAAGAGAGGGAGGGGGAATTAGTGATTAATCTGCACCGGTGGGCAGAGCTCCAGGAAGGCAGAGCTCTGCCCACCGGTGCAGATTAATCCCTAATTCCCCCTCCCTCTCTTTGCCTGCAGTGTATGCTGGGTGTGTAATATAGTCCAGTTTCTGGAGCTCTGCTCACCATTGCAGTTAAACCAGTCAGGTATGAGGTTTGTTTGAAAGCGCTGCCATGTCTCCCACTGTGCAATATCCACACAGTGCACCTGTTGCAGTCAGTGCTGAATGCTACAGTAGTTCACCCTTCTAAGGGCTGTTTTTCTTTTTCTTGCTATTGTTATATTGCAGTTCTGTGTTTCCAGTGCACCCATTACCTGTTGGAGATAGGTCTGCTGGTCCTAGTAGTGCACCAACTTGATAAATCAATCGCCCTTTTAAGGGCTGTTTTTCTTTTTTTTGCTATTGTTATATTGCAGTTCTGTGTCCAGTGCACATGTTAGCTGTTGGAGGAAGGTCTGCTGGTAGGTCTCCTAGTAGTGCACCAACCATAACCCAATAATCCTTCACCACCACTACTGGCATCTAGTATCCACTACTGCCCACTGTATAAGGCCTCAGTGCAGAATCAGTGTTTTTTGGGTCACTTAACTGTCATTGAACTACCTCAGCCCGACCATAGGGGCTGGAAAACCCTGATCGCCTGCACTCGCGAACATGCACACAAGCATGGCGGCCACGTGAACACTACACAAAAATTGCCGCTGAGAGGACTAACATTTATGTCCTGGAGGTGTCAACCTAGTAAAACCGATGATTTGCTCACCTGACATTATCACTAAAGCTCTTTGTGGTTATTTGTGGTGCGTTAAAAATGCAGCGTTTCGTCTGTCGGTGTGAAATGGGCCTAACCCTTAAGGTAGTCATACATCAGGCAACTTGGCGGCCGATCGACCATCTGATTTCATTGTTATAATCCAATTGGATGAAAATCGGTGCTGCCAAGTGCATGGCCGACTGACAATGCCACCAATTTCGTGACGAAAATTGATCACATTGTCGATCGCGCATGCTGCAAGATGTTGGGCCGAAGTTGGTTGGTCGGGTGTGTGGTGGTACGGCGGTCGATTTCGGAACGAGCGGCGAAATGACTAAGCTGCTGCAATAATGTATAAATGTCCCTTCCACCGTGTGTGCATATATACATTACCTGTCCTGTAGCATCCTTCCGTGCAGTGTCTTTCCATCTCTTCAGGTTCTAACATACATACACGCTGGCGGAGCATAGCGTGTGATGTCAGAAGCTATGTGCCGCCAGCATGTATGCATGTATGCGGTTGTTAGAACCCAGAGAGATGGAGGTTGAAGACTGAGAAAGGTCAGGTAATGTATAAATGCGCACACAGGGGGAACGGGACATTTATACATTAGGGGGGCAGCGGCGGGGCAGACGGAGCTGGCTCAGCTGTTTCCCTGAGATTTCATGCTAATATCTGACGGCAATCGGCCTGCAGCATATGGGCAGTATATTGACAAAGAGACAAATTTATCTCTAATCAGATTTGATTAGAGATCAATTTGTCTCCTTGTCGAATCTGACCATTATTTTCAGGTTTATGGCTACCTTTACACTACCTTATTGCCGTGTATGCACACTGAATGTTTTAAAGCACTTAATTCCACAAATTTAGGAATGCACTGTGATTTCTGCCCTTTAGAAATTAAAACACGACTCTGTGTCAACTACATAATTTTTGGTGGGACTTTTGCCATGGATCTTCATCCAGCATGCCACGGTCCAGGTGTTAGGCTGCTTTAAAGGAATACTTAAGTCAAAAAAAAAAAATGACATTTACTCACCTGGGGCATCCCTCAGCACCCCGAAGCTGGATGGTGCCCTCGCAGCCCCGCTCCGATCGTCCTGTCCCCGCCGGCGGCTACTTCCGGTTCGGCGACAGCCGCCGACAGGCTGGGAACGCGGCTGATTTTCCGCGTTCCCAACCGCTGCTATCACCCTCTATGCTGCTATAGCGTATATATATACGCTATAGCAGCATAGAGGGTGATAGCAGCGGCTGGGAACGCGGAAAATCAGCCGCGTTCCCAGCCTGTCGGCGGCTGTCGCCGAACCGGAAGTAGCCGCCGGCGGGGACAGGACGATCGGAGCGGGGCTGCGAGGGCACCATCCAGCTTCGGGGTGCTGAGGGATGCCCCAGGTGAGTAAATGTCATTTTTTTTTTTTGACTTAAGTATTCCTTTAAACAACTTTTTCATCACTTTCGTGTCCAGAAACAGTCCCTATAAATTTTAAAATTCACCTGTCCATTGAAGTCTATGATGGTTCACCCAATTCGCCTGTTCGCAAACTTTTGCGTAAAATTTGTGTTCGCCAACTTGAAAATGTAATGTTGTTACATCACTATACATATACAGTATAATGCATATTTATAAGCAGTGGCGTAGCTACAGACTTATGGGCCAGCATGTGGAATTTGGATCTGGGTCCCCCTACCTCCACCAGCTCTTCTCCCCACTTCCTTAAAACCTACCCCCCCCCCCCCCCCCAATCTAACACAATCTTGAAATTTATAAAATACACATGAATAAATAATAATAATAATAGTAATAATAATAATAATAATAATAATAATAGTAATAATAACTATTAATAGCACGGCAAAAATATCACAGGGATGTAAAGTATATTTACCACCAGTTTAGAGATCTGTTTAGCCTTGTGTCCCCACATAAAATAATTAAGGATTAGTGTTGGTCCAATAGCTATTTGTTCAATTCACTGGCAATTAAATTTAACAGGTCCAAATGAGCTATACCAGCCTGCATGGTTCATGATATGGGGGGGGGGGGGGCTCTGGAAAAAAGAGGCAGCCAGAGCTTCTCCCCAGAGCCTTTGGCCATGGACAAGGGTCTCTTTCTCATCTTCGGTGTCCAGGGGGAGGTGGGGGGGGGGGTCTATGGTAGCATCTAGGAGGTCCCCTGGGGAAATGTGTGTAGTGGTACTAATGTACCCCTTATACATTTCCATACAGAGTTAAGAAACAAATAAAAACAAAACCATAAAAAAGTCCTTTAACAGGTTTAATTAACCATAAATACCTTTAATTAATATTCCTATGCCAATATCCTCAGAAAAGATCCCACGCCAATATCCTCTTAACCTTTATTGAAGACCCCTGACAAATTTGCACACCTGTCATGCATGTTTGTTTCCCCTAACGGCACTTGCCATACCAAAGTATAGCAAGCCCCGGCAAAGCATCTTCAATTGTGCCACAGGGGCTCTCCATTGGTCCTTTAACACAGTGTTCCCCAACCCTGTCTTCAAGGCCCCATCAACAGTGCATTTTTTGTAAAAACCTGCAGAGGTAGTTCATCAGTTCTGCTGAGACACTAATGACCTCACATGTGAATGTTTGTGGTTTTCTGCAAAACATGTACTGTTGGTGGGCATGGAGGACAGGGTTGGGGAGCTCTGCTTTAACAGACCAATGAGAATCCTCCCTGTAGATAGATAGATAGATAGATAGATAGATAGATAGATAGATAGATAGATAGATAGATAGATAGATAGATAGATTATAGATAGAACAGATTTGAAAGGTAGGAGGAATGAGCAGATATGAGAAAAATATTACAGAGAGATACATACCGGTATACTGTAGATAGAAAGATAGATTGATACTGTAGATAGATTTACACAAAAATGCCAGCCCAATAGAATAAAGGTGTTGGGCACTTCACACCTGGAGATCTTTTCATTTCCAATGGCTTACAACTGATTTTTATATTTCAAGCAGAAGAGCTGGAACAAAAAGAAATTTCCAGCTCCTGGAAAACAGACATTGCTGATGGCAGCTCTTAACTTTTATCCCACTTTTATTCCACAAACAGAAGTAAACAAGCAGAAAATGTGAAACATTAAATATTACATAATCATTCATCGCCTGAAGAAATTCTCTATATAATAAATAAGAAATGAAAACAGAAAGGCAAGAGATATATTAATTGGTCAATGAAATATTCATACATATAAAACACTCAGTGCATAGTTCTGGAGATGAGCTAAGCTGTACGAGTGCTGGCAGGGGTAGCTGATGCCACACATTCTGGAGGTAATTACTGGAGACTCTGTGTAGGCTCAACTCTCCCATACGTTAGACTGCAACATAATCTGGGTACGACAGTTTGCATATCTGCATGTGCAAATACACACAGAGCATTTACCAAAGGAAGGTAAAGAAGACTAATCCTACCAAATTAGTGTCCTTTCACATCAGGGAGGTTACCGCACCCCACCGCCGGGCAATGAAAGTCTATGGAGTATTTCAATCTTCCGTGGTATGATGCAACGCAACGGAAGTGACGCTTTTGGCACATCCCCCATGCTGGTCCAAAACTACGCCACCTTCTGCGGCGATCTGCGTCAGGCTGGAAGTCATGTTAGTCTATGGCGACGTGGGGATATTTAAAAAATTACACAGCATGCGCAAAAGCATATTTTTACAATACGATTCCGTGCACTTCCGCATATCCCGAAGCAGGAAATGACCGCAAGCACACGGCACTTCCTGCTTGGCCCAATGCCGTATGAGGAATACCACGTAGTAAGGCGGTATTCCCCTAAACTCTCTGAAAGGCCTGTTTTCGGTGGTGCGGCTGCCACACCGCACTGCCAGTTTTCAGTGTGAAACCAGCCTTAGAAGGGTAAACTGTGTGAATATACTTTCAATGGATATGTTAGGTAGTCCCTCATATTACATACTGTAGAAGTGTTAAGATTGGACAAAAAAAAAAAATGTATCATCAGTGGGCACCTTTAAGTTACAACTTTGCCCTGTCGTAACCTGTTATGCTGTAGGGCACGGAGTGGTAATATGAGATGCTCGGCTTCATGGCTGTACCATAAAGATGCCCACTAATGGTACAATTTTCAGCAAAGAATTGCCCAAAGGATGAGATAACAGCCGCCTCAGCTGATTTAAGTCAAGTATGTGTATGATCCTTAAAGGACATCTATCGAATAAAGCAACTTTTTTTACTGCTGTATGTAAGGGCACATATTATTTATCACAAGTACCAGAAGCAATAGGTTTCTAACAAAAATTATTTAAAAAAAAAAAAACACTAACATTTTAGTTAGAAATCTATTTTTATGCACAGTTCATTTAAAATAATGATACAATTAAATATACAAAAAACTATGAAATGGTGCTTTATCTTTCTCGTGCAAGAGGAATAAAAATTACAGATTTTACATTTAGAGTGTATACTGGCTTATACATAAGTTAGTAGTAAGTGATGGGACTACAAACATGGGCATGGTTATTTTACTTGTGTGATCTGATTGACACAGATGCACACTTTTCTTGGTTAGGGGTGCTCACCGCATTCTGCGGAATTCCGTTTTCCGCGATTCAGGTCGGAAATTGACAATTCTATTCCGTCGCATCGGAACAAAATTGCCATAGCGCTAAGCGGAAATTCCGGAATTGGTCGGAATGCGGATTTTTTCAGCCAATCAGAAGGAGTTTCTACGAGAAAACAACAGGATTTCTGCATGAAAATTGGAATTTCGGCACCAATTAGAGTCTTAAGAAAAGCCAACCAATCCTACGTTAGCAACCAGCTCCCTAGCTACCTATCAGCAGCTATCCCACCCATTTTGTATATAAGAGAGCTGTGCAGTCATGAAGCTTGTGGGTTTCAGTCTGGTGTTGGAGAGAGAGAAGAGACAGACCCATATTAGTTGTTTTAACATAAAACAAAAGTCTTTTTAAAGACTGTATATAAACCAAAAGTCTTTTTAAAGACTCTGGGAGAGAGAGTTAGAGTGTGAGCTATATTAGTTGTAGTAGTAGCTAGGTGTATTTGTGACTGAGAGAGTTACAGTAGATTGTTAGTTTGAGTGTTAGATTGCAGTGTAGTGTGCTAGTACTAGTTGCTGTGTGGAGAGGGTTAGATAGAGCCAGCCAGGCCGCAGGCTAAGTGTTAGTGACAGAGTGAGAGTGAGTTAGGTGATTGATTAGTTGAGTGTAGAGCAAGTTTTTTTGTTTTTGTTTTCTAAGTTCATTTTTTTTTGTTTTCTTTATTTTGTTTTTTTGATTTATTTTATTTATTTCACCCCCCTATTTTCTGATCTGTTCTGTCGCTCATATTCCTTCCCCAATTAAGTTTGTGGCCCCAAAATAATGGAGCAAGAGAAGCAGCAATTTCCTGCCACTCCTAAAAGGAAATGGAGTGATGGTGGTGTTGGTGGATCACGTCAAGTATGTGATCAGGTTGAGGGTGGCAGCAGCAGCAGGAAGCGTTCCCCTCTGGTCAGAGATGTCTTTCCTGTGTTCGCACGCA
This sequence comes from Hyperolius riggenbachi, assembly GCF_040937935.1. Taxonomy (NCBI): domain Eukaryota; kingdom Metazoa; phylum Chordata; class Amphibia; order Anura; family Hyperoliidae; genus Hyperolius; species Hyperolius riggenbachi. Next base: position 336,776,573 of record NC_090650.1, read on the forward strand.
GGAAAATTTTGACAGAGCAAGAGGCCAAGAAAGTTGTGGATTATTTAGATCCGGGACCATTTATCCTCTACTGTGGAACTTGCAACTAGTTGCAGCAGCACCGGCCACCAGGTTCCTCATGACCAGAATCCGATCGCAGCTGCTTCTCTTGACGAGGTTGCTTCCTCCCAGTACTCCCTCCAGAAGTAAAGCACACCTATGTCGATGACAGAGATATGCAGAAGGATTGGGATGAGGCATTGGAGGAGACCATGGGACCAAGGTCCCAAGAAGTGGTGGGTTCTGTGGTGACAGGAATGGCCCTTGTGTTTTCTTCATCCAGTGTCATCAGTCAACATCACCACCAGTCAACTACAGAGGTGTTTGGTGGCCAGGTGGAGGGTCCAGAAGAGTCACTTATGGAACTGGATATTTTAGATGATGAGGCGGCTGATCAGACATGGTCGCCATCTGGTGGGTTAGGCACTAACAGGCGTGAGCAGCTTGGAGAAACAGAGTAGACAGTTGGCCAGCAGCCTGCAAGTGTTTTCCCGTCTGTCAGTACCCGCCACCAGTCCAATCCTGAGCATCAAGGTGCTAGAACAGGTCGCACCACTGTTCCACGTGCATGCACGTCCCCTGCATGGAATTTTTTTACTGTACTTGAAGAGGATGAATCCAGGGCAGTCTGTTCTGTGTGCCGTAAATCGGTGAGCAGAGGCAAATTGAACACTGAGTTTGGCACTTCAGAGCTGATAAGCCATCTGCGCAACCACCACAGATGGGAGTTTGAATATGTAAAAAATTTCAATAAGATGGGTGGAGGAATGCTGCCCACTGTATGATTTACTGGTGAACACTGCCCACCAGGGGCGTAACTAGAAATCACTGGGCCCCCCTGCAAAACTTTGGATGAGGCCCCCCATCGGTCTTTGCTGGAGGGGGGAGCACTGATGGTAGCGCGAGGTGAGGGGGGAGTCAGGCCCATCTCCCCGCTTCTATTTTTGCCCGCTTCTCCCCCTTCCTGCACAGCGCCACCCTACTGCCCCTAAAAATGGCCCCGGAAGGCCCCAGAGCCAGAGGACCCCCTCAGGCTTCTCCCCTAAGGGCCCCCTGCGGCCACATCTCTTGCAGGGGCTATTGTTACGCCCCTGCTGTCCAAATTGCGATGTTCTGGTGACTGCTGCCCACTGTACGATTGTCTGGTGAATGCTGCCCACATTGCGATTTTCTGGTGACTGCTGCCCACATTCTGATTTTCTGGTGACTGCTGCCCACTGTACGATTTTCTGGCGAACGCTGCCCACATTACGATTTTCTGGTGACTGCTGCCCACTGTACGATTTTCTGATGAACGCTGCCCACATTGCGATTTTCTGGTGACTGCTGCTCACATTGTGATTTTCTGGTAACTGCTGCCCACTTTACGATTATTTTCTGGTCACTGCTGCCCACATTACGATTTTCTGGTGAATGCTGCCCACATTGCGATTTTCTGGTGGCTGCTGCCCACATTGCGATTATTTTATGGTGAAATGCTGCCCACTTTACGATTATTTTATGGTGAAATGCTGCCCACTTTATGATTATTTTATGGTGAAATTCTGCCCACTTTACAATTAATTTCTGGTGAAATGCTGCCCACTTTACAATTATTTTATGGTGAAATGCTGCCCACTTTACTATTATTTTATGGTGAAATTCTGCCCACTTTACAATTAATTTCTGGTGAAATGCTGCCCACTTTACGATTATTTTATGGTGAAATGCTGCCCACTTTACTATTATTTTATGGTGAAATGCTGCCCACTTTACTATCAATTTTTGATTAAACGCTGCCCACTTTACGATTATTTTATGGTGAAATGCTGCCTACTTAACGATTATTTTATGGTGAAATGCTGCCCACTTTACGATTAATTTCTGGTGAAATGCTGCCCACTTTACGATTATTTTATGGTGAAATGCTGCCCACTTTACTATTATTTTATGGTGAAATGCTGCCCACTTTACTATCAATTTCTGGTTAAACGCTGCCCACTTTACGATTATTTTATGGTGAAATGCTGCCTACCTAACGAATTTTTTATGGTGAAATGCTGCCCACTTTACGATTAATTTCTGGTGAAATGCTGCCCACTTTACAATTAATTTCTGGTGCATTACGATTATTTTATGGTGAAACGCTGCCCCATTACAGTTATTTTATAGTGAAACGCTGTCCCATTACGATTGTTTGGCACCTATGGGGGGGCATCCAAATTTTCGCAGGGGGGCCCAGTGATTTCTAGTTACGCCCCTGGCTAGCACAGACTGCTGTGGCATCAGAGAGGCAGATGCATCTGTCTGACTCCTTCTCTTTTACTTTCTGTTGAATTTTCAGAGGTTAATCAGCACCCTCTGTAAGTGAAATACTTGTTACAACACAACTCCAGTAGGTTGATCACGTTCCTAGTACAGTAATTTTCCCTGGCTCTCTGCAGACTGCACAGAGAGAAGGCCACACAGGTGCTTGGCTATTCCTCCCTTTCTCTTGTACGTTATGAATGAGCTAGGCTCAACCAGGAAAGAAAGTGCAGCTTGTAGGACTCAGCGATGAATTGCATACTCGGTGCTATGTGAACTTTTAAATAGCATGACAGAGTAGGGGAGAAACACGTTAAGTATTATGAAGTAGCTACAGTGGGATTCGAAAGTTTGGGCAACTTTGTTAATCGTCATGATTTTCCTGTGTAATTCGTTGGTTATTACGATAAAACATGTCAGTTAAATATATCATATAGGAGACACACACAGTGATATTTGAGAAGTGAAAGGAAATTTATTGGATTTACAGAAAGTGTGCAGTAATTGTTTAAACAAAATTAGGCAGGTGCAAAAAATTGGGCAACACAAAAAAGAAATGAAATCAATATTTAGTAGATCCTCCTTTTGCAGAAATTACAGCCTCTAACTGTAGGTTCCAATGAGAGTCTGGATTCTGGTTGAAGGTATTTTGGACCATTCCTCTTTACAAAACATCTCTAGTTCATTGAGGTTTGATGGCTTCTGAGCATGGACAGCTCTCTTTAAATTACACCACAGGTTTTCAATTATATTTAGGTCTGGGGACTGAGATGGCCATTCCAGAACATTGTACTTGTACCTCTGCATGAATGTCTTGGATTTTGAGCAGTGTTTAGGGTCGTTGTCTTGTTGAAAGATTCAGCCTCGGCGCAGCTTCAGCTTTGTCACGGATTCCTGCCTGGACATCTGTCTCCAGAATCTGCTGGTACTGGGTGGAATCTATGCATCCCTCAACTTTGACAAGATTCACCAGTCCCTGCACTGGCCACACAGCCCCACAGCATGATGGAACCATCACCATATTTTACTGTAGGTAGCAGGTGTTTTTCTTGGAATGCTGTGTTCTTTTTCCTCCATGCATAACGCCACTTGTTATAACTCATCAGTCCACAGCACCTTATTCCAAAATAAAGCTGGATTGTCCAAATGTGTTTTAGCATACCAAAAGCAGCTCTGTTTGTGCTGTGGGCTTCCTCTGCATCACTCTCGCCTACAGCATCTCCTTGTGTAAAGTGTGCCGAATGGTTGAACGATGCACAGTGACTCCATCTGCAGCAAGATAATGTTGTGCTGGTCTGTGGGTTGAATCTGACTGTTCTCACCATTCGTCGGTTCTGTCTATCTGACATTTTTCATGGTTTGCCACCTTAACTTAAACTAAACCTGTGGCCTTCCATTTTCTCAATATGTTCCTAACTGTGGAAACAGACAGCTGAAATCTCTGAGACAGCTTTCTGTATTCTTCCCCTAAACCATGATGGTGAACAATCTTTGTCTTCAGGTCATTTGAGAGTTGTTTTGAGACCCCCATATTGCTACTCTTCAAAGAAAATTAAAAGAGGAGGGAAACTTACAATTGACCCCCTTAAATACTCTTTCTCATAATTGGATTCACCTGTGCATGTAGGTCAGGGGTCACTGAGCTTACCAAGCCAATTTGAGTTCCAATAATTAGTTCTAAAGGTTTTGGAAACAATAAACATCTTATCACTTCTCAAATATCACTGTGTGTGTCTCCTATATGATATATTAACTGACATTTTTTATTGTAACAACCAACGATTTATACAGGAAAATCACGGCGATTAACAAGGTTGCCCAAATTTCGCATCCCACTTTAGATTTATTGCAAGAGTTAACATGTAAAGGGTCAGTAGGATCCCTTAGAAATGTGTTTCTTTCTCAGGGAGTTTGTGTTTTATAACGCACCTAGCTTTAGAGAGCAAAAAGCAGGGGAAAAAATTACTAAACCTGTTTCAGGAATGTCTTGTAGATGTTCTCACCCAATAATTGTCCAAACATTGTCCTCCTGTGTCCACGTGTCCTCCTGTGTTTCCCACTGTGTCCTCCTTTGCCCCCTGTGTCCTCCTCTAGTCCTCTCGTGTGTGTCCGTGTCCTTCTTTGCCCCTTTGTATGCCCTTCTATTCCCCTGTGTTGTCCTCTGGTTCCCCTGTGTGTCCCCTCCGGCCCCTTTATGTCGTCTTCCAGTCCCCTGCATGTCTCCTCCTCTACCCTTACATAATGTAATGTTATGTAACATTTATGTTTGTATGTTCTTCCCATGTCTGTGTGGGTTTCCTCCAGGCACATCAGTTTCCTCCCACATCCCCAAAACATACAGATAAGTTAATTGGCTTCCTCCTAAATTGTCCCTAGACTATGATACATACACTACACAATATATACTATGACAATACATGACTATGGTAGGGATTAGATTGTGAGCCCTTGTGATGGATAGTTAAAGGAAACATCTGTGAATCTTCAAAAAATCAGATCTGCTTATCTGGGGCTTCCTCCTGCCCCTGGAAGTCTATACGTCCCTTGCTGCAGCTCCCCTCCATAGCAGCTGCCAACTTTTTGAAGTTTCCCACATGTATCCTTTAAGTGACAAGACAATATATACTCTGTACAGCACTACGGAAGATGTTGACACTATATAAATACTTCATGATAATAAACATACCCCAATAATCTAGTAGATCTACTCTGTCTTACTACAAAAACCCATGTACTACAATAACCCCCATCTGAAATAAATGTATGACAAATGGATACCGCTACATCCTGAGCCAGAGTTTTGTACCAGCTGAATGAGGAACAGGCCTTCTCCAGAACTGTACAAGGGATATTTCACCTTGTCACTTTTAGGTGGAAATTTAACTTTAGAGTTCTGCCTATAGTGCACTTTAATGCTAGCTAGTAGTATATTCAGAAATGGTAGTTCGGTAACTGCCACATATATTCCCATTTCCTGCTAATTCCTGTTCTTCTGGCTCTAGAAGATAGGGTTTGCTTCACGGGCTAGTGATATAGTCCCCCATTAATTCCAACAGAGTTAGTGAGATTAGGCAGACAAGAGCTGGAAATCCACAAGAGCAGGGTCGGACTGGGCCACAGTAGTACAGTTTTTTCCCTCGGTGGGCCCCGCCTCCTGGTCTCTGGTGGGCCCCCATCCTTGTCTGACAGAGCTCCAATTGCTGCCTGCAGCACAAAAATTCTCAGTGCTGTAATCACTCATACTGAGAGCAGTGGTGTAGCTAAGGAGCTGAAGGCCTCGATTAAAATTTTACAATGGGGCCCCCCAAGCACTCTATACATAACAATTGATACGACGCACCAAAACCTGCCAATGGCAACTACAGTGTCCGAGGTGCAAGAAGGGGCTGGGAAATAGCTTGTTAATGATTACCACTGTTCAAAGTATCTATAGAAGTGATTATTATGAGCACAGGACCAACAGAGAGGTAATACTGTAGTTGAGGGAGGGCCCTTCGGGGCCCCTTTGGCCCAAGGGCCCCGATGCGGTCGCAACCTCTGCAAAGTAGGACATTACTTTATATTGAAGGAGGGGACTCTATGCAAAGTTTTGCTGGACAGCAGTGTCTCTGAATTACAATGCTGCTAAGATCATGTACATTTGTCCCTGTCCATAATACATCATGACCACGCCCACCTTCCGGTGCATGGTCACGCCCCTTTTTTCACTGCACTCATGGGACGTGTGGGCCCCAGGTTGAAATTTCTTTGGTGGGCCCCCAGTGTCCCAGTCCGACCCTGCACAAGAGCATTGTGTTATAAGAAATTCTGCATTTAGGAGAAAGCAGCACGTTTTGTGGTATTTCTAGTTATTTTTTTTCAGTATCTAATCAAAAGTGAGCACCGTAGGTGAATAGAGAAAAGCCAACTACACTACAGTGACATTTCTATTTTTTCTTCTCTTGTGATGTGAGCAGAAAAATCAGTCACTTACTTTCCCAGAGTCCTCTAGGGCAGAAAGCTGTGTGACATCATCATAGCTTACATTTAACATCACAGAGGGCGAATTTACATACTGCAATAAAGTATATACTGTAAATAATAAAAGTGTTTCTGATGCTTAAACTGGAATAATTAAAGGACACTATGGTTAAAATTAAGCTCATGGGATAACCCTGGTAGCATGCGCCTAACATTAGAAGCATCAGATACTAAGCAATTTTTTATTTTTATGTAAAATGCTTGAAAGGTTATACAGATGCGGAGATCCTGCTTATCCTCTTCCTCTGCTGACTTGGGCTGCCCTGTAAAAGCTCTCTCCCTGCTGAAGCTGAAGGTGGCCATAGATCAGACGACTTGGCGGCCGATCGACCATCCAATTCGATTATTATAATGGAATTGGAAGAAAGTTGGTTCCGCCAAGTGCATGCCTGACCGACAAAGCGACCAATATCGGGACGGAAATTGGTCGCATAATCGCATTGTCGATAGCGCATGCTGCAAGATGTCAGGCCAAAGTTGTTTTGTCGGGTGCGTGGTGGGAACAGCGTGCAATTTCCCGACGACCAACGAAACCATCCACCGCCTCACTGCTATGTCCCCCCCTAATGCCTGCCGTACCAAAGTGTATACATTACCTCCGCTTGTCCCCCGTTGCTCCTAGGCACATTTTAACCTGTTTTACCACAGGTTAACGCAATGTCAATGCGGCCTTTTACACTTGCCACGTCTTGTTGTGCCAGAAGTGTTCATCCCGATGCAAATCTGGTGCACAGTCTGCAGAGCATTACGCTTAACGCATGGTGCTTGGAGTAATGGAAGTCAATAGGCGATGCAGTAAGTGTGAATGTTGGAACATGCGTGGACCAACGGGAATCCCAATTAATTATTTCCTGTCTAGCAGGGGTTACGTCACGGAGAAGGGGCAGCATTTTGCATATGACATTGCTGACGCACTCTGACGCATGGTCACATGTTAGCCATATTTTACATTGCGTTAAGTTGCAGCAGGAGAATTGCATCGCACCACAATGCAAAAAACAAGTGTGTAAACCGTACTAAGGGAGCAGAAGATTTTTTTTTTTAAAGTAATTGGTATTCCACTGGATACACTGAACCTTCTACTTCAGCGGTTTGCCCATAGGATGAACATGCAGAAAATATTCTACCTATCTCCTATTTTACGGGAAAAGAGGCAAAAGTGTGTTAAGTATATTTTTTTTTGTGTAAAAATAATGTTTTACCAGCTCCTCATTCGGTAAAATGTATCATACAATTTCTGATATAGATCAGAGTCCTACTTTAAAGGACATGATAAAAAGAATATTAAGAAGAGATGCTGTCGGTGGGTGAGAACTGTGCTTTGTAATTGGACTGGTGCTCTGCATAGAATTTTATGAGAGATAAAAAGATTAGGCATCTTGTATTGCTTTGCCGTCACAGTAGCTGCAAGGTGTTTTATCCCCTCTCAAAGTACTTGAGTTAATACAATCTACGCAATACTCAAATCATATGTCCCTGGCTTCCAAGTGATTCATATTCTGCTCTGAAACAATGCTCTTTTATAAAGGGTCAGTAATACCCAGAGGCCGCATGTAGCAAAACTAACAGCAGGCTTTTTTTGCATGGATTGTCACAGACTAATGTCATTTTTCAAAGCTTTATGCCAAATATGGCCCTGCTCATTTAGTCCGTAATAAAAACTGGACTGCAAATTTACCTTGAAACAAAGTAGAGGAGATAAAAGTAAGAAGGTAAAAGCTTTAGACGCATGAATAATGTACAGCATTCTTAATAAGTATATTATTATACGTTACTGTTTGTCTATGCTGAACTGTTTGACTTTACCATTAAATATAAATATTTACATTATCTTCATTACGGACATTAGACTTGACTGTGTTTTTTATTGTTTGCGTCTTGAAATTGCTGGATAACAGGCACCTTCATTTAAAAAAAGAGGAACTTATTCTGAGAAACAGTAACAATGGAATAAAAGATCATATGGCTGTAACGATCGGTGTAACACAGAGAGGATCTGATTACCGGTGATCTGCAGTATCACCGAGAATGCAGATATATACCCGATTATTGATGATCTGCAGTATCACCGATAATCAGATATTTCTCTAACCTCTGGACACCTGAGTGATGAGAGTGTTTTTGGTGCAACAGTAATACTTTGAGGACCGCACCTGAATATCAGGTACTAGAACAATAAGGAGTATTGCTCTGCAGCAAGTTCCTTCCGTTGGTCTGAACTCTCCGCAGGGAGGAGTCAGGCCGAGAGTGGGAAGGACAGAACGCGAGTGACACCAAAGAGGGAGTGTCACTGACAGATCTGCGAACTATCTCTCAACAGGAGAGATAGTTCTCGAGGTCGGGCAGGCCAGGTCGTCAACACACGGCTTTCCGTGATGCAGATGCAGAATCTAGAGACTAGCCAAGTTCAGCAACAGAGTATCAGAATGACAAGGTACAAAATCAGAGATCAGAAGAATGGTCAGGAAAGCAGAAGGTCATAACAAATAATCAACAATTCCTAGACTAAGGTGTGAGTTCCATGATCATCAACACCTAGGAAACTGGTCTAGATAATAACACAGATGATAACAGAATTTCCTAGACTAAGGTGTGAGTTTCTTGGTCATCAACACCTTGGAAACTAATCTAGAATAATAACACAAATGATAACAGAATTCCTAGACTAAGGTGTGAGCTCCTTAATCATCAACACCTAGGAAACTGGTCTAATGAAACACAGATACTGACAGGGTCTGAGTGCTACCACGTAGTGATCACATCGCCAGACACCAGAGGAATGACCAGCACCCAGTATATATACACCAGCGCTCTCCTGCGCCTCACCTAAGTGCTGGACCAATGAAACCTGAAAGAATTGTCAGCTGACCGGCCTGGTCAGCTGACACCCCTCTGGCTGTCATAAATGGTCTACCTCTCCGCGCGCGCACGCGTCCTTTTGAACCAGTGTGGACTATCAGTCCCAGCCACACCAGACATGTGTTGTAATGCTTCTGCTGTTTTGGATGCGGAATCCGCCGCACCTCTGTCTGAGCGTGCAGCGTTTTCTCCGCGTTCAGCAGTACAGACAGAAGTGGGCCTATGCATGCAAACCGCCGCGTCGGATGCGGAATCCGCCGCCCTGTTCTCTGGGCATGCGGCGGTTTCTCCGCGTTCCGTCAGGCTAGTGAATGCAGGTCCCTGCGCGCGAGCTGCCCTGTTGAACGCGGAATCAGCCACCTTACTCTGAGTACTTGCGGCGGCTTTTCCGCGTTTTCTCACAATGGCATTGTCGTTTTTCTTCCCCTGTTTGTGGCGTGGTCTGTGTTTCCGTTAATACACTGCAGAGTAAAGGTGGCCATACAATTATTGACTTTTCCCATCAATATCCAGCCGACTCTAACACTCAGATTGACTCTGCTAGAAATCAATACATCGGACACCCAATGTCCAATTGATTTTTGGTTGGTTAATTGCACCAGATGGAAAATATTGCTCAATCAGTGGTGTAGGGGATCTGAAGTGGTGGGAGATCGTTAGTCCATGTGTACATTTATCGGCTTGAGGATGGGGTGGATGTCCGAAACAGATGCAGGCTATTGTCTGTTGCCATGATTTAATATATACAACCTTGGACTATAGACTCTAGCAGTGGCATAGCTAGAGACTATGGTGCCTCATAGCAAAATTTTCATGGGGCCTTTAGATCTAGGAACTCTTGAACAATGTCATCTGCTCCTACCCAATGGATATGAGTTGAATGTGCAATTTACATTTCCATGCAGTGTACACTGTGTAGAGTCCAAGGGCACTGAGACAAAGTGAGAGGGTGGAGCAACAAAGGTAAGTTATTAGTGAACACATCAAGTATCATCTGGGTCTCCTCATCTCCAGGGCCCCATAGCAGTTTCTATGGCTATTGCTACGCCCCTCTGGACTCTAGCCCCCTCATGGCTAGTTGGACTATGTTTCTAGATGGACTGTGGGACCTTCTGACTAGGGATGCTCATTCGGATTCCGCGGAAATGCAATTTCTGAAATTCCGATCGGAAATTGCATTTCCGCATCGGAATGCGGAAATCGGTAATGCAAGTGCGGTAGGCGGATTTCCGCCGGAAATCGCGGAAATTTCCGCTGGAAATCGCGGAAATTCCACCCGACTTTAACATCGATTTTCTCAAAAACTATAAGGTCTTTTTGAAAACTTTTTTTTTGCATCTTGTTCACAAGATTCAGTTTAATCCCGAAAATTTGGTGTTTCTAGGACTTAAGGGGGCTTTGCTATTAACTGCTAAAGTCGGCTGATTTTTACTGTAATGTAAAATGCAGAAAATCTGCATCTGCCTATTTTCTGCATTTTACATTACAGTAAAAATCCGCCGACTTTAGCGGTTAATAGAAAAGCCCCCGTAAGTCCTAGAAACACCAAATTAAGGGTTTATTAAACAGAATCTTCTGAACAAGATGCAAAAAAAAGTTTTCAAAAAGACCTTATAGTTTTTGAGAAAATCGATGTTAAAGTCGGGCAGAATTTCCGCGATTTCTGGCGGAAATTCCGCATTGGAATGCGGAAATTGGTAGCGGAAAGCGAAATCGGTAATTGGCAATGGCAGGATGCGGATTTACTGCGGAATCGGAAATTGGCATTTCCGACCATACTTCTGACTCCTACTTCTGACTCCTATCTATTGCCAGTAGCTGGTACTTGTCGATCACGAGTTACACTTCATCAATATCTATTGCAATAAAAGCAAGTAGATTTGTATGTTGAATTGAGTGTGCCGTTCTTTGTGGTTTTACATAGGATTGTCCTGCCTGCCTGCTGATCTGGTGCACCGATCATTATTTGCACCTCATGTGAAAGAAACGGCCAGGAATCTTCACTTTGTTGGATGTTTAATATCAGTAATCTTACTGATATTCTACTATCACCTGACCTAACCTATCTCTAACATTAACCTCCCCCCTACCTACATATAACACTAGCCCCCACCCATACCTACTCATACCACTAACACCCCCATCTACATAGTAGCCAAACACCTGGCACCCTATAACTTAACCCACAGATATCCTGAAATGTATGCACCACTTTGCCGATATTAGAGGCTTGGCTACATGGTAACTGAACCCCTGGCACCACTTAAACCTCTTCTGCTGCTTGCGATGTAGCTGAACGCTATGCACCACTTCAGTTATCTTCACTGTGAGGGAAATTCACCTAGACCACATTTAGGATCACATTAATAATATTTATTGCTCATATGAGGAGGCAAGATACACCTGTCCCTCAATATTTGCCTATTAGTTCTAGACACCATGACCCATGCAGTAGGGCTGCTCACACAATGTCTTGCCTGATCGACTTGTATCTGAGGGTTCAGAGAATGTCTCTGCTGGCAATAGCCCAACTTTATATTGAGGTATATTTCCTGAGTCTGACTTAACTCAGCCCCTTGGTCCATAATTCATCGACTGAACGACTGGGCTTGACCATTATTTAATTCTTATACCCTTTCTTTAACATTTATCGCTATCTGGAGTTTGGCTACACAGTACCCAAACTCTATGAGCCACTGAGTCCTACGGCCGTTGTTATTTGGCGTTCGGCTATATGATAGCCTCCAACACTGAAATTATATACCCGGTATTGCTATAACTGCACTTAACATTGCGGTCTATGGCAGCACCCAAGTTACCAGCTGACCATGAGTGCCCAAATTCCCTGCTTCATCTGTGGCATTGTACATTGTTCCCAATTTGTAGGGAAAGACATTATAGGTAGGCAACTGGTCAGTTAGGCCTGGAACCCACTACAAACCACAAATCGCTAGTACATTTGCTAGCATTTTTAACCATTTCCCCTCCCTCGGGACGAGTAACTACGTCCCTGCAAACAGCCACGCCCCCCGCTCGCCCCCCCCCCCCCCCCCCCCCGTGCTCAGTACCGCCGCTCATTACCGCCGATCGCCCGCCGCTAGATCAATGAATGTAAAAACAAATCCCATTCATTGATCTAATTCCCCGTGTGAATGGCTGCAGCCGTCTATACAGACGGCTCGGCCATTCATTCATTCCGTATGCGTAGTGCTTCCGTTTCCGTACAAACAGTACGGAGCTGAAGTCACTGCTGAGGACATCTTGTGGCCAAATTGTAATATTACACCCCCTTTTTTTTCCAGTTTATTATCCCTAGTTACCTTTTTATTATTATTATTAACCCCTGACCTCCCACACTCCCCTAAAGTTACCATTTTTTTTATTTATTTTTTTTAATAAAAAAAAATTGCAAAATTAAAAAAAAATACATAAATAGTTACCTTAGGGACTGAACTTTTTAATATGTATACAAAAACTGTATACTACAATTACTTTATAAATTATGGGCCTGTAATTGGGGATAGACGCAAAACTTAAAAAATGCACCTTTATTTCCAAATGAAATATTGGCGCCATACATTGTACTAGGGAAAAAGTTTAAACGTTGCAATAAACGATACAAACGGGAAAATAAAATGTGTGGGTTTTAATTACGGTAGCATGTTTCATTTTGAAAATATAATGGCTGAAAACTGAGAAATAATGTTTTTTTTTCAATTTTTTTCTTATTCTTCTTATTAAAACTGAGTTAGAAGAAAATAATTTTTAGCAAAAAGTTCCCCCCAAAGAAAGCCTATACAGTGGCAAAAAAAACAAGATATAGATTGTTTCGCTGTAATAAGTAGTAATAAAGTTATAGGTGAATGAATGGAAGGAGCGCTGACGGGTGAAAACTGCTCTGGTTTTTTGAGCAGAAAAACCCTTTGAGGTGAAGAGGTTAATAAGCGATTTGTAAGCGATTTTATGAGCGTTTTCTGGCGCTTTTGGGATCGATTTTAAAAAGTGTAAGCTTTTTGCCAGCGATTGTGTAGCGATTTGCGATTAGTGATTTTAATTCTGATTGGTCCTTTCAATGTATCATAATTTTATTTACAGTTTGCCATCGCACTCAAATCGCTATGTGTAGTGATTCATGAGCGCTTCAGTACATTACATTGCAGGGAGTGTCTTTATACAAAATAAAGGCCATGCTGAGAATCCCCTATGGAGAGATGCACTAGCCCAAAACCTGTTGGTAATGTCAGATTTCTACTATTTACTGTGAGGCCTGGAACCCACTACAAATTTCAAATCGCTAGAGCAATCACTAGCATTTTTAATGTGCATTTTGTAAGTGATTTCATGAGCGTTTTCTGGCGCTTTTGGGAGCGATTTTAAAAAGTGTAAGCTTTTTGCCAGCAATTGTGTAGCGATTTGCGATTTTAATTCTGATTGATCCCTTCAATGTATCATAATTTTTTTTACAGTTTGCAGTAATTTAGAATCGCACTTAAATCGTTATGTGTAGTGATTCATGAGCGATTTGCCAGCGCTTCTATACTTTACATTGAACTTGCTGCCCCCAAAATGCGGCATATCATGCGATTGCGATTTTACTAATCGCAATCGCTACTGTGGAATTTGTTACATTTATTTACATTGGCAGAGTGTTTAGGGAAAGCACTAGCGATTTAAAGCACTCCCCAAACGCTCAAAAAAATCGCTCTAGTGAGTTCCAGCCCTTAGAGATTTGAACAGCAATGTATTGTACACTAACAATTTAATATTCAGCTATACTAGAATGATTAAAAGCCCAGCCATTGCATAACTTGACAGTCAATTTGGTGGTGTAGTTAAGTGGGCAGAGTATATGCAAAACAATCTATTACATACATCCTATTTTTTATTGTTTTTTTATTGCAATTTATTACATACATTGAAAAAATCTGACCCTGAACTGGGACTTGAGTATTCATTTGTATATGTGTTATCTCATGAATGATTTAATTAACCATATACTATTCACAGTATTCTTTGCAACATGATCAGATTGTGCTTGGAAGGAATGAAATTGCACAGACAGATTAACTCCGCTCCACATAATTATTTGAGATAGGATACCAGATGGGTCCAGTAATGCCTGTGAACTTTGTTTCTTTATGTGGTTTAATATATGAAGAGAGAATGAACATGATTAAGTTGGAGCAGTAGATTATACAATTACCAAGCTGTATGCATATAATTTCTAAAACCTGGTTTATGCCTCAGATAATTACACGCTAATGGGACAAACACTCTTAATTACATGACCATAATATTCATTCTGCAAGTACAGGCTTTTTTCCGGGTTCCATAAAAATGTATTCCATAATCTAAATATGCAGATTACGTGAAAATTTGCTGTTTTACATTAAATAACTTATTTGATATAATACTAACTTAAAGGGGCACTATGGCAAAAAAATTGTAAAATTCAAAATATATGCATAACAAAATTGAATAAGAATTACATTTTTTTCTGGAGTAAAATGAGCCATAAATTACCTTTCTCCTATGTTACTGTCACTTACAGTAGGTAGTAGAAATCTGACAGGTTTTGGACTAGTCATTTTCTTCATAGGGGATTCTCAGCAAGGCTTTTATTCTTTATAAAGATATTCCCTAAAAAGGATTTAAACAATGATGCTGGCCATCTTCCCTACTCGCTACACAGTTTTTGGGTTGTTGGACAGAGCAACTGCAATTCACTAAGTGCTTTTGAAAATAAATAAATCCCTGAGAATCCCCCATGAAGAGATGGACTAGTCCAAAACCTGTCACTTCTGCCAGATTTCTACTACCTACTGTAAGTAACAGCCACATAGGAGAAAAGTAATGTATGGATCATTTAACTATGGAAAATACATACTACTTATTTGTATATGTTTGCACATCTATATATATAGAATAGGCTACATGCCTCAACCTTCAAGCAAGAAGAAGAAGTAGCGCCCTGCCCCCAGGGCCGGTCCAAGCAGAAGAAGGGGCCGGTCCAAGCAAGAAGAAGAAGTAGTGCCCTGCCCCAGGGGCAGTCCTAGACTTGCCGCCGAGCTGGAGGGGGTCCGCCGAGCTGAAGGGGTAGCGGGCAGGAAGGGGGTATTGAGGACAGCGGCGGGGAGGGGGGGCAGACCCCCCCTCCCTCACCTGGGTCCCCCATCTGCGCTCCCCCTCTAGCTTAAAGTTCAGCAGCAGCCGCCGCTATTAGTGAGAGGCAGTGGGCGGGAATGATTCACCTCTTCCACGTTCCAGCGTGCGTTCCACTGTCGTCACTTCCTGCAATGCCGTCCACTTGCAATACAGTGGGCGGCATTGCAGGAAGTGATGACAGTGGAACGCACGCTGGAACGCTGAAGAGGTGAGTCATCGCCGCTCGCTGCCTCTTACTAATAGCGGTGGCTGCTGCTGAACTTCAGCTAGAGGGGGAGCACAGATGGGTAGTACCCAGGTGAGGGAGGGGGAGGGTCCGACCCCCCCTCCCCGCCACTGTGCCCAATATCCCCTTCCTGCCCAGAGGAGGCAGAGAGGAGGTTAATGGATTCACCTGTGTGAATTTGGATAAATGGCTGCATCACCCAGTATGCAGTGGGCTGTGTTGGAGCAAGGAGGCTCCTGGGAGTCTGGCAGCAAGGGGGCCTTCAGGCCTACTGAAGCAAAGAGAAGCTGTGTGAAGTGCTGGAGGGGAGTTGGACTCCAGTACCGAGTATCCAGGAGAAGCCTGGATAGGTGAGTGGCCCAAGACTGCCATTAGGCCCGTGGCAGAGTGTCTCTCATGAGCCAGTGTGGCTGCAGAAGGCTGTATATTTTGTGCTGTGCCTACAGTGAGATCACTGAATACCAAGAGTGGTTTATTTTTGCTGCTGTTTCTGGACATTGTTGTGACTGACAATAAAGCTGTATTGTTGTATTTTTACCCTTAGAAGACTCACTGTCTGGTATGTTGTGACCCTTGATGCTAGTCAGGAAGCTTGTTACATAACATGCACTAGGGAACTGACTAGTTACATGCCCATCCATGACTGCTGCCCGAAGCCCGCATGCTGTGCATATCAGCGACAGGGACATTATGATATAGTGGCTGGAAAGTGTAATGGTTAAGGGCTCTGTCTAGGATATAGGGGACCTGGGTTCAAGTCTCGTCCCAAATCTCCTAGTTAAGTGAACCAGCATTTATTTATTTATATATATATATATATATATATATATATATATATATATATGTATATATATATATATATATATATATATACAGTATATGTACACACAAAGGTATGAGAGGGCCAGCAGATACAACTGTACTTTATGATTGACTGACTTTCAAGGAGGAGTTACAACATGGTGTGATTGCTGGGTGGAACCTACTGCAGACTACCAACCAATTGAATGCAAAGAGAGAAGGTCAATGACATGATGGCATACACATTTATTGCAAATGTTATTCATCCTGGAACTGGGTCAGTCTGAATCAGCAGGAATTGCATTTGATTGGCCAAGTTCCAAGCTGTACATTTGCATTAAATTTACATGCAATCCACAATTATTAGTTACAACGTACGCAGCAAGCTCATGGTGAACCAGAACTCCTAGGAGTGTGTAAGGGGCCACAATGGACCAAAAAGCCCTCTTACTAAAATGCTATGCAAAGCAGAAATTTGCCTTCTAAAAACAGTAGGTATTTGTGATTATTTAGATTGGCATGAGCATATGATGTCTCCCACAATGCATCACTGCTGAATATGCAAATCATGGACGATTTGCATATCCAGCAGTGATGCATCATGGTAGACATCATATGCTCACTCCAATCAGAATAATCGCAAATACCTTCTGTTTTAAGAAGGCACATTTCTGTTTTCTACAGAATAATTAGCATCTTCTTGGACAGTTTCCGGCTGAATGTGAGCTACATTCCTTTCTGACCTGTCTGACCTCCAGCCCCAGTACAATACTCTACACATCCCTGTGAGCCCTAAAGCCTGGTACACACATCCAATTTTGATTGGCCAATGATTGGCCAACTGTAACACTTCCATGTAGTATGAAAGCTTACCTACCCAGTCTTTTTCAATTATTCAAAATCTGTTGGCCTACATACTACATGGAGATGGTAAAATTGGCTAGTCACTGCCCAATAAAAACTGGATGAACGTATGTGTTTTAAAGCCTGGTACACACCTTCAATTTTGATTGGCCAATGTTATGCTAATTTTACTCCCTCCATGTAATATGAGGGTCAACAGATTTTGAATACTATGAGTAGCTTGTATATGTAAACTCTCATACTACAGGTGGTAAATTGGTCAGTGATTGGCCAATCAAAATTGAAGGTTTGTATGAGACTTAATCATTCAGCTGTAAATGCAGAGTTGCAGTTTCCTGATCTCTTCATTAAGGAGAGAAAGAACTTTAGACTAAGGTGACTGCACCAGCCTGACTACACTGTGTTATGGTAATAAAATCAGTAACTCTGATGGGCCTTGTACAGAGGACCTAAAAGTACCCTATACCAACAACAAGAAGCTTATCAAACTGCAGGAGAACACAGCATGTGACCAGAGTATAAGTGAGGGCCTGAAGGAGGACACAGCCAGTGGAAGGGAGAGCTCAGAGAGAGCACAGATACAGGGGAGATATAAATGATCCAGGTAACAGACAAACCTGATTAGAAGGGCTATGTAATGTACTTGCTGCAGGCTCTTTTACCTGGGACAGACATATCAGAACTGAAGCTAAATAGAGAACAAAGAGCACTGTGTCCAAGACCCAAAGATACTCCACTCCACCTCATTAGGTATTTTATGCTGCTATGTTTATACTAGTAAAGCATACTGTTGGTAAAACTTGCCTAAGATTAGTTTGACAGCAATTTCAGTGAAAAAAAACGGTTCCCATGTTTGGGTCCATTCAGAAGCTAAATTTGAATCTCATTGAAGCCAATTGGATAAAAATTATGCATTCTGGTCTCTGAAGAGCTCGTAGAGCACCCAAATGCAACATAGGAGGCATGCTAAGACCCTCATAACAGTGCAGAACATTATTCAACAACAAAAAGGTAGAACAATCTTGGCATCTATTTTTATATCTATTGGTGGGGGGGGGGGGGGGGGGGGATTTTATGCTTTGAGGCCAATATGTGTGGGATGATAATACTGACGTTTAGCAGAAAGGAACCAAGTACACCTTGGGGCAAATTTAAAGGCAATTTTACTGATGGAAACCTTGTGAGATCTATGTGCATTATATGGTGTCAACATAAACCACGTTCGTATCCACAAATGAAGTTGAATTCCCAGTTGCACTGATTTTCATTGTTATTGAATACCAAAGTGGCTTGAAATTATATAATGCTGAGGGACTGAGCATAGATGTTGCAAGATTACTGATGTTTTGGATCAATAAAATGGGTATTTAATTTGCTCCAAGGTGTGCTGGATTCCTTTCTGTTGGATTATTACTGTCATGATATGGTGGCAGTGCTTACTTTGCTTTATTCCTCATCCACCCACCTTTTTTTTATGCCTGACTTTGTACACATCCTAAAAAAACATTGTTAAAGCGGATCCAAAAGGAAAAACTAACTATAACTTGTAACTTGTCTATATATCTTATATGAAGTTTAGATAGTTTACACAGAAAATCTAGCCGCAAACAGCTTTAACTGTTTCATGTTTATTTATTGCTGTGATACAATGAGGGCAGCCATGTTCTGTTTGTCACACTGCACTGAGGCAAGCTGATAGCATCTCCAGCCCTCAGCCTGTGAAAACTTCACTCCCCTCTCCTCCTCCCTCCTCCCCTCTGCCTCTGAAATCTCTGGCTAGTAACCTCCTCCTCCTCCTGCCCAGACTGAGCTCCCATAAGCCTTTGCTACAGTGCCAAGGCTCTCTGGAGGAGCTGTGGGTGAGGCTTGTTTAGTTTATAGAGAATTAGAGTATTAAAACAAAAACAAAAAAGTATTTGGCTTGAGGAATGCCCTATAAACAATAGGAAAGCAACACAATTATGCAATGAGTAAAAGTTTATCTCGGATACACTTTAAAGGGAACCTTAACTGTGGGGGGAAAAAGAAACTCACTTACCTGGGGCTTTGCCAAGCCTCCTGCAGCCGTCCTGTGCCCGCGCCGGTCCTTCGGTGCCCTCCGGTCTCCCTCTGCTCTCCCTCCGCGGCTAAGTTTCGTTTTCGGCTGACTGCCAGTCGTCCTCCGGCAAAACGGGTCCTTCTTCCGCATACTCTGACGTAAAGTGCCGTAAAGCGCAGTAAAGCGCGTCATCCGGATGCGCTTTACGGCTGGGTATGCGTTCCATGGATGTGCTTTATGGCGCTTTATGTCAGGGAATGCGGAAGAAGGACACGCTTTGCCGGAGGACGATTGGCAGTCGGCCGAAAACGAAACTTAGCCGCGGACGGAGACCGGAGGGCACCGAAGGACCGGCGCGGGCACAGGACGGCTGCAGGAGGCTTGGCAAAGCCCCAGGTAAGTGAGTTTTTTTCCCCCCCACAGTTAAGGTTCCCTTTAAGTTCATTTCAGTAAAATTAAAATACTTTTCTGTTATATGATGATCCTCAACCAGTATAATTTTAGCAAACAGTTCGAGACATGATTTCCACTGTATATGAGAGGTCATCCAACACTGATGGGGATCGGCTGATGCCGGATAAGTGTGCTTTCTGGTTTCTTGAGACTTAAAAATTGGCCCTGCTAATACAGTACTATACTATACTCTGTATACATGCCATGAACTCTGGAAGGTTTCTCTTAATTGTTCTTAATTGTAAGAAGAAAAATAATAATAAAAAATAACAAATAATAAACCGATAACACTCTCACTAGCATGCTAAACTTGTACTGTATATGCAGAGATGTAACACTAGTATTCTTAATTGCAATACTAATTGCTTGATGTTAACATTTGATGTAACCTTGAGTCTGGGGGTACTTATTCTATTCACTTTTTCTCCCAAGTTTTCTGCTTGGAGATCATTTTTCATCTTCTAAAGTGTAGAGAAACCGAGAGCCCAATATAGTGTAGTATGTTAAGCATAAATGAAATAAAGGTTATCGTGAGAAAATTATACTCACAAACATGGGTTACCACAAAGGCAACCACTGTATAGGCAGGTGAGGAGATTAGACCTGTCCTTACTCAGGGATAAGAAGTCGCTCTCTGTAGATGCGAAAGGGGGTAGATCACCCCTCCACCAGGGGTGGACACGGTATAGCAGTAGGAGAACAGAGGCGCCAGCAGGATAAAAGCGGATAAAAACTTTAAAATTTGCTGGGAGGAAGTGGTGGACTTACCTCCATAAAGCAGACATGAAAGACTGTCTGAATAGTAGCAATCACATTTATTAAATAGTACCCCCAAAAAGTGCAACGCGTTTCGCAGGCCCAGCCCGCTTCATCAGGCAATAAACGTGGGGACAAAACAGAATTTCGGCATTAGCAGGTGTAGCGCCTCAGGCAGATCGGGGTGCCGCTGTGTGGGTTCCAGGCGGTGAGAGTGCCTGGGACCCCCGCGGCCCCCCGGTTGTATGGGGGCAATGGGAAGCCTCCTCGTGGCGCCCCTGGATAGTGCTATATAGCATGAACTAATTCCCGCAGGGCGATTGTTTTGCGGTTTTTGGTTTTTGACCCTGCATATTTAGGCATGCGAAAGCAAATGCTTATTTGCATGAGCAATGTCTCGTGATTAGCCAATAGGCCAAATTTGCAAAGCCAGATTTGTCAGGTTCACTTGGTTGATGCACACATGTTCTTTCTCTGTTGTAATTAGCATTGCATTTCTTTTTTCTGAGGGCAGGTAGTGAGTGGCTTGTTTTAGGAGGTGAGAGCCCTGGAGCAGGCTATTTGCGCCTGTCCGCCCCTTATGTGTCGCGCCCAGGTTATGCGCATATAGCAGAACGCAATGGACGTTGAAAAGGTAAGTGCCTGTTTTTAATCTTGGGAGGTGTGTGCGGGCGGCTCTTCCCGGCGTTGGCCACGCTGGGGAGATCGCCTGCACCCCCCAGCCTCCACCTCCGGGGTGCCGCTGTGTGGGTTCCAGGCGGTGAGAGTGCCTGGGACCCCCGCGGCCCCCCGGTTGTATGGGGGCAATGGGAAGCCTCCTCGTGGCGCCCCTGGATAGTGCTATATAGCATGAACTAATTCCCGCAGGGCGATTGTTTTGCGGTTTTTGGTTTTTGACCCTGCATATTTAGGCATGCGAAAGCAAATGCTTATTTGCATGAGCAATGTCTCGTGATTAGCCAATAGGCCAAATTTGCAAAGCCAGATTTGTCAGGTTCACTTGGTTGATGCACACATGTTCTTTCTCTGTTGTAATTAGCATTGCATTTCTTTTTTCTGAGGGCAGGTAGTGAGTGGCTTGTTTTAGGAGGTGAGAGCCCTGGAGCAGGCTATTTGCGCCTGTCCGCCCCTTATGTGTCGCGCCCAGGTTATGCGCATATAGCAGAACGCAATGGACGTTGAAAAGGTAAGTGCCTGTTTTTAATCTTGGGAGGTGTGTGCGGGCGGCTCTTCCCGGCGTTGGCCACGCTGGGGAGATCGCCTGCACCCCCCAGCCTCCACCTCCGGGGTGCCGCTGTGTGGGTTCCAGGCGGTGAGAGTGCCTGGGACCCCCGCGGCCCCCCGGTTGTATGGGGGCAATGGGAAGCCTCCTCGTGGCGCCCCTGGATAGTGCTATATAGCATGAACTAATTCCCGCAGGGCGATTGTTTTGCGGTTTTTGGTTTTTGACTCTGCATATTTAGGCATGCGAAAGCAAATGCTTATTTGCATGAGCAATGTCTCGTGATTAGCCAATAGGCCAAATTTGCAAAGCCAGATTTGTCAGGTTCACTTGGTTGAAGCACACATGTTCTTTCTCTGTTTTAATTAGTACTGTTAAAATTAATCTGGGTATTTTCTTGCTTGCTGATGGTTTAAAAGGCATTTTATTGGCAAGATGTGAAAATGTCATCTAGGAGAGAAAGTGAATTGCATATGGGCCAAGAACTCTTATGCGTAAGTTGATTTCTATAGCTTTGTGTTACTGAACACTGCAGGGACTTTGGTGCATGTCAGTATTAAATATTTACTTGTAGTATTCTAAAGGAGAGTCAAGGGCTCTTATTAAAATAATGTTTCTCCTGAGTTTTCTCACAAGAGATGTTTTCACACTTTTTTAATAGAATAACTTTTAGGCTGGTTTCACAATGGGACGTTAACGTCCCACGTTACAGCAGCCAGTAACACAGCCTAACTCACAGCACTGTAAAATCAATGTGCTGTTCACAGTGCCCACGTTGCGTTACATTGTAACGCTGCACGTTTTGGGAAAGTGCAGCATGCTGTGCGTTATACTGGGCTTTAGCTGTGTTAGACTGCTTGCACATGCTCAATGACTAGCCACATGGCTAATTAATATTCACTGCACTGTGGTGACTCGTGGTGGGACTCGTAGTGTTGTCTGGATCATGAACGAATCGTTCATTTGATCCGGATCTTTTTTGTGAGTTGGATCATCCGGATCATCACAATGAAAGATTCGGTTCACAGTGGATGTCTGTCTGAAAGAAACAGGAACATACAGAATGTACAGTGCAGGGAAAGTCCTGTCCTGCTAGTCATTTAACCCCCAGTCTGCTTCCCTAGTAAAATGATTCAAATGATTTGGTTAAAAGATCCGGATCTTTTCAATGATCCGATTCGAATGATCCGAATCCTTAAAAAGATCTGGACTTCCCATCACTATCCTGGAGCGGCTGCTTTGAGAGCCGCATAACGCGGCTCAATCTGACGTCCAACTTCAATACCACCACACGTTGCGTTAGGGGCACGTTATGTGACCTTAACGTCCCTTAAAACGCAACGTCTTGGTGTGAAAGTAGCCTTAAGTTCCTAGCAAGCAAGAAAATACTCACAATATGATAGATATGATTTTTTAATCCACCTTTTAGTACTTTTTAAATTGCTTATTGCTGACAAGGTATATCTTGGGGAGAATAAAAGGGACTTTCTGGGATTTTACTCAGGAGAACGGAATATGGGCCCAGTGTAGTGAACATTTCAGGAGTTCTTTGTACATCTTTAACGGTTTTTAATAAATCAGACTTATGTACATGTTTATAAACTGGTAAGGAGTCCAAAGTTCAATGAGCTGTTCAGTTCTCCCAGGGGTAGTTTTACCAAGCAACAGAGATTTTTTTTTTCTTGACAAACTGCCTTCAACCACTGTGAATCCTACTTCAGGCAGACCATTCCACTCATTGCTAATGAGAAGGAGGGGAAAAGTAGCAATTCCTTTTATTATTTTAATGTTGAAAGTATATTTATTCTTTTGTTAAGGACTGTATAATAATTTAAATATTTAAGCTATGCAAAAGTGTGGTATGGGACTATAATCTTGCTCACTCGAGTATAGTAGTCATAAACATGTCTCTTTCCATACAAAAGTGTTGAATTATGTACAGGTAAATAAATATAAAACTTAGTTTGTTGGTTTAAAAATTTTTTATTAGGTTTTTGTATAAAAAATTCAATCACATGTAAAACATATGTACATTCAACACGTTATCCATGAAAAATATGGATGTAATAATGTTCAAAAAACTTTTAAAACTTATCAAACACTCTGCAAGAAACTATATGTTTTAGAGATCAACAACATTTTCACCAGTTATTACAAGCTATTGCCTTCATCTATGAAATTAGGATGTCTACAATTCAGATCCAGTATTGCCATGCAAGTGACACTGTTGTTTTCACACATAATGAGCCAAATTTAGTTTTTGAAACGTGTATTTCCTTAGTTACCCCAAATGTATTTTTCGCTTACAGTCATAAGGACAAACATTTTTTTTCCCTCTTTATCTTACCAATTCATTTGGGAGGACCGCTGGCGGGAATTTTTAAAACAATTGAGTATCAAAGTCATCCACAGTTTATTAGAAAATGTTGAGTACTTAAAGAGACTCTGTAACAAAAATGTCATCCTTTTTTCTACCATCCTACAAGTTCCTAAACCTATTCTAATATGCTCTGGCTTACTGCAGCTCTTTCTACTATCACCGTCTCTGTAATAAATCAATGTATCTTTCCCCTGTCGGACTTGTTGCCCTGTGTCTGGAAGGCTGCCAACTCTTCAGTGCTGATCTGTTATGCACGCCCCCCTCCAGGCCCCTCTATGCACACTCCTGTGTGTGTGTTATTTACATAAGCCAGCAGCGTCTCTGCTCTCTGATATCAGTGAGAGGGAGAGAGCTGGATAAAAATCCTCCTCTGTTAGGCTGTGAAAGGAGCTGACTGACACATGCTGAGGAATTACAGACACGGGCAGAGCTGTCTGCAGGAAGAAATGATCAGCCTGTAACTCTTCAGTGGGTGAGAGCTGCAGGGGGAAGAAGGTAAACACACAAATGATCTCTTGAGATTCAAAAGGAAAGCTGTATACAGCCTGCTTGTGTATGGATGTATTTTCTATGTGTGGACATACTGTACATCAACCTACTTCTGGTTTTGGGGGCCATTTTGTTTATTTATAAACAAACTTTTAAAAACTGTTTTTGACTACTTTTAATGCGGCGGGGAGCGGCGAAATTGTGACAGAGGAGAATAGGAGATGTCACCTAACGCACTGGTGTGTTTACTTTTGTGCGATTTTAACAATACAGATTCTCTTTAAGGATAATGCATTGAATTAAGAAGGGGAGAGGTAACAATAATAATAAAAAAAAACTTTAGCCCACCATGTGTGAAAGTTTACAGTGTGCCCTGACATTTACTGAACACACACACGCACACGCACGCACGCACGCACGCACACACACACACACACACACACATACACACACACTATATTATAGTTAATACCCTTCCATTCCAGGCTGCAGACAGTGTCTTTATAAAAAAATCCTTAGATCCTATTAGTGCTGGAGGTCTGTTTGCAAACGTAGTGGTGATAAAAAGTGCTTGGCATCAATGCTAGCCATGGTGCAGTACAGAACAGCATGCCGGGACAAGTGAATCAGGTGAAATGACTGGATGCAGTGCTGCATCTCACTGTGGGCATAACAGATGGTGGTGGCCTCTCACAACTCAAATTAACTTTAGAGAACCGTTACACCATCTTAAGTTTCCTGCCATGAACCTTTCACCTGTAATGGGCATGCTGCACACATAAAGGTGAGCTCAAATTATAATACCGTTATTCACAACCCTGATCACTGCCACTTCAAAACTCCTTTCAGATGCAAAGTATAATAGCCCTTCTCACTAATTAAAGCAAACCCGAAATGTGTTTCTCTTTCTTTAAATAAACAAGATTTGAAGAGCTTTACAGAGTAGGAAACAAACTTGGGGTACATAAGAATACAGACAATGGTATACACAGAACCTAGACATCGGTACAGGATTGTTAGATATTGTAATTACAACAACAAAAATAACATGATGAACAAAATGCATAGCAACTTCCAATACACAAAAGTTTTTTTTTTTTTTTTTTTGCCACAACTGTTACCATTTTATCTGGAGCCCACTTTAAACAACTGCAGCACAAGAATATTGACTATACCTCAGAATCTTACACATCCCATCCTGCCCATACAGAGTGATGTCGGTCCCCACCCACCTTTCTAGAGAGAGACTGGGAAGATGGGCCAGGAACTGTATATGAAAGGGGCATGGTAGGGTTTGGCTTCTGCAGTAAAGCCAACTCACATTTGTGTAGCTCTATAAATTTTTATGTTGGGCTCCTGACAAAGTGGTGATAGTTATAGCAATGAAAGCACTGGCATTTAGGAAAGTTTTAATAGACTCTCCAGGGCACGTTTAGTTAAAGAAATGAAATTACACTTCAAGTACACTTTAAAGAGCAGAAACGGGCATCTTTAATAAAATTTCCCAAAACGCTTGCAATATTTATAGCTGACCTGGAATGGCTTTTTTTTCATAAAATATAAGAGAAGCTACAGTTCAAGTATATATTCAGCTTCATTGTTGTGCTTTTCCCATAATAGTGCATCAATGACAGTTCATAGAGAACTGCATGTATGTTTAGAGTTTATTTTTGAAAAGGAGCCATAGTGGCCTTTCAATGCCAATCACATCATCGTCCCTGTATATCTCTAACATGTAATGATTAGCTTGAAAAAAAGAAAAGTAACAAAGCTAAAATATACCGTATATTTTCTTTCCTAAAGAATCTGTCTTGTCACAATGGATAATAAATTAATCTAATTATTCAAGATAACAAAAAGTGCAGACTTCACTAACATTTTGTGCTACGTTCGCCAGTAACATCTGGAATTTTGGCTTAATCAGCCACTTGTATCACCAAGCAAGTACTGAAAGTATTGCCATATAATAAGATAAATAACTCAGCTATAACACATTTAGAAATAGGAAACACAAATCTTTTGCTTCTGACCATTTAAAGGGACTCCGAGCAGTGTAGAAACTATGGAAAAATGCATATCATTTTAAAGCTCTCTTTCTCCTCTTTCCAATGATATATAAATCGCCGCCCTACGCCTTTTAGTTTTCTCTATTTTCGTGATCGAAATCGCGGCCGCAGCAATTTCAATCGCGTAAATAGCGAAAACTAAAAGGCGTAGGGTGGCGGTTTATATATCATTGGAAAGAGGAGAAAGAGCGCTTTAAAATGATATGCATCTTTTCATAGTTTTTGCACTGCTTAGAGTCCCTTTAAGAAAAAAGAAATCAATGTAACTGATTTTTTTTTTATAAAGGCATCTTTATTCTGGAGATCTCCAGAGATTTTATATGATATTTCAAAGCTAGCTTGGATTTATTGAAAGTAATGTACCATAAGCTAGTAAGAGTTTCCAATGATTGCCTGGATTTTATCAGACAAGAATAAGGGTTACGGAAAGGTGCGTGAATGCGTGGTTGCACATCTGAGATGCGTTTTTCATTGAATAACGTCACTAACTATTTAGCATCCCCCACTATGGTCCTGACAAAATTTGTAGTTCATTGCCATCTAAAAGCAAATACATTTTAGTAAACTGAGTATTGTAGTATTTATTTATGATCTGTGAGGTCCTTTTCCTGTATATGGTTTAGTATATGAGGCCTATTGGTTTTCACTTCCATTGGGACAAAGTCCAGCATTAAATGTTTCATGCTATAATTTCTGGAAATATGACACTGCTGTGGGTCCAACATTTTAAGAGGGAACTGGACTTATAATAAAGTGCAACGTCCACCAAAACAATATTTTTTAGTTTTGGAGAGGATTAAAAATCCTGTATGATTTTTATTATTGTCTTAGTTGTAGATAAGGGTGTTTTCTACCACATCCTGTCCTAGATACAGGGCCTTTAAGAACAGGACATCTCTCAAATCTTCATTGACCATTAAATAAATGTACGGGTACTTTTTGAGCAGCAGTGCAAGAACATCCTTACTTCCTGTTTCAGTCTCAGGGCCACTAAAAGAAAGAAGTACTATGCAAATATTAACATTGGCAGAAAAAGCAATAAAACAAACAAACAAAAAAAAAATTGGCAGAGATTCTAATTTTTGCCTGAGCTACCCAAAGTTTAAAAAAAAGAAATGTTTTGGCTGCAATACCATTTTAAATTCTATTAGATAACTTACATGTTGTACGTGGTTTTATATAAAAAAAATAATAGTGACTGTTTTAAGGCGCTAACATGAGAAAAAAAAAGGGAATTGACTGAAATCTACTTTCACTGCTACACTAGTCATAGTTTTTTTTACGTTTTAGCGTACCAAGTTCAACAGTATAATAGTCAGGAAGTTAACTCTTACACTGGATAGGAAGGTACGTTTTTTTTTTTTTTGCTTTTTTTAGAAAAAAGTGTGCTGAATTGTAATAGGACTGCACTCTGCATACATAAAACCATTGTTATCCTCTAACACTAATTACAATTGTGGCAAATTGGCTGATTATGGAAAATCTGTGTCGGTTTGACATGCATATTTGATAAGATGTTCAGTATGATTAAGCAGAAAGATGATAAATGATTTACTCTGATTAAATGCAGTCATTTAAATAAAAGATCAGGTTGACATGTTTAGGTGGAAGAGAATATAATTAATTATCTTTGCAGAATGTGGAAGTGATCCTCTTCAGACTGTGTAGCTGGTAGCGTCTCTTCAGTGCTTTTATAGAAGCAATCTTTGAATGTTTTTTTAGTTGTTTTCCGCCCACAATACTGTAGCTAGTGATAATATCAGCTGTGACTCCTATTAAAGGGAAATACAAAGCTTCCGTTAGGGAAAAGCTGATTACTTGTTATTTTAATCACAAGGAGAATTACTGGTGCCTGAAATTTCCATTCTGAGCATCTGAGACCAAATGGACACCATAACAATCTATGGTAGAATAATGTAATACATTATGTAGAATGCCCAATTTTACATAAATGTTCCTGGTTTCAACATCAAAAACACTTCCTATAAGTATATGTTGCTGTATATTGGTATTTAGCTATGCCCTCCCAGTAATGCTTAGCCTAGGCTATGAGGTCACATCATTCTATCCCAGAGGACTCTCGGAGATAAGGTGTTTCTGCTCACTTAACAAACATCCTACACAGTTGCATAGCTAAAGGGCTCTGGGCCTCAGTGCAAGTTTTACATGCCCCCCCCACCCCAAGCACTCTATACATAACAATTGATACGGCACACCAAAACCTGCCAAGGACATCCACAGTGTCAGCGGTACAAGAAGGGGATGGGGAGCAGTTTGTTAATGATTACTACTATAGAAGTGATTATTGCAGGACCAATAAAGAGCTAATACTGCGGTTAAATGAGGGCCCTTTGGGGCCTCTCTGGCTCAAGGGCCCCAGTGCAGTCACAACCTCTTCACCCCCTATTGCTACGTAACTGATCCTACATTGATGCACCTTGCCAGCATTAAAGATGTCGCCATCTTTGAAAGATGAAAGAGTGTAAATCAGGTAGAAGAAAGATTTTACACTGTTCAAACACTGAATAAGTAATTTATAAAGTAATACTGTCCAAAATAAGCAATTTAATTCATTAAGTTATTTAGTAAAGTTCCTCCTTAGGTCTGTGCAGTCCTCAACATTCGGTCTGAGTACCCCAGGAGGTATACTTCAGTTAGGTGGGTTTTTTTTTTTGCATTCTTGACACCTCTTGATGTTCAGCACATTTGAAAGCTTATACTTTGTGGCACCCGAGCTGACAGGCTCGTGCAGCCTATATGGTTTACTTGGTCAAAAGGATAGTGGAAACCTCTCACACCAATATACTGTCATATTGTTTGTCAGCATATTGTCAGGTTTGTATATCTGTTCTAGGATGTATACTGTTTACTGTGATGGTACCACTATTCTACTCTATATTGTGTATTTTCACTGCCTGTTATTCTTATGCTACAATCTTCTTTATGTTAAGAAATTCACTAAAAATGATTGAGATCTAAAAAATACATCTGCACTAAAGTTTGTGCCTTTCTGCGTGACCACATGTAAACTAAACACCTACTGATTAATTGTAATACATGATCAATGTTACCATTAGTCATGCCTTGGACACTGGATGGCAAGAGGTAGAAAAGATGTTCTACTGAGGGTCTAAAACAAAGACAAACTCTCAGTTTGATCAACTTTCTTTGATTTCTATGGACAGGAGAGATTAGTGCCTTTGCTTATATTAAAGAGATTATTATTATTATTATTATTTAGTATTCATTTATATGAAAGTGAGCAGTGGCCAGCAGTTGTCTACTGTATCCATAAACAAGCTCTCTGGCACACACTGGCCACATCAGGGCCTTGTACGTTTAGCATTTGCTAATGGATATGCAAAAAACAACAAACAAAGAAACAAAAAAACCTGCATTCAGCCAAGGTAATACAAATCATTTAAAATAAAGAGAGTAAAATACAGAAACCCTTATTCTGCTATTGTGGGCCTGTGTGAGTGGAAGAAGGGACATCATCCAAATTCACAGGCCTGAGATAGTCCCAGCACCTGCTGTAATTCCATCTGTGGGGGATTTGGCAGTGCTGTGCATATCCTTTTCTGATAAAGGGCACACACATGTAACAAGGTTAATTGCTTCTCCTAAAAAGATACATTTTAGGTTACGGTGCAACTGTCAAAGCTGTGACATTGATGAGCACCCTTATGACATTGTAGTGATTTCTACTGAGCTAAGAACAAATTACTAGCGACCTACAAATCCAGACTACTAGATGTAAATAGATCGATTTGCTTTCTTGGGGTTGATTTGCTAAACATTTTCTAATGAATGATCTCTGTTTTAAAACGTATCAGTAGAAAACCATTCAAGCCCCTAACAAGTAAAAAAGTATTAAAAAGAAGGCATGAAAATATAATAGTAATATCTAAGTTTAGATGATAAAGACTGATTGCACCGTTAAAATTAGTTCTTTCTATAGAATTACAGTTATTGATCTTTGAGTACCGGTACTACAATCTTTATAGAAATTTAGAAATGCTTTGGTTGCCATTTTATGGACTTGATTATATAATAAGGAGCTTTGTTCTGTGCGGGTGAACATTTCATCGCCACTCTTTTTTATAGATAAAACAAGAGATAAAATTGGCACTACAGTCGCTAGTTTCCAGTTAAACTGCTGGTAGCTGCAGCAGTGGTCGGGTAATTTTAATGCAGGAATAGCGTGCTCAAATCCACAGAATAAACATGTATCTCAATTGGCAGTAGAAGAGAAGTCAGACCGGCACTTGCAGCTCCTTGCTTAAAATCACAGCTTTATTGAGACAGGCTGTATAACAAAAGTTAAGAATTCCAGCTTTAACAAAGATTCCTACCCGATCCTGCAGTCAGTGGGGTGAAGTGGGAGCGGTGGGTTGCCTGACGCAAACGTGCCCACTTCACCCCACTGACTGCTTTAGTTATACAGCCTGTCTCAATAAAGCTGTGATTTTAAGCAAGGAGCTGCAAGTGCCAGTCTGACTTCTCTTCTACTGCCACTCTTAGTTTAAATAAGGATATAATTTGTGAATAGCTTTAAAAGTGGGTCAGAGGCAATAGCACTATATATAAATATACACAATATCCCCATTAACCTCCCTGGCGGTCTATTAAAACCGCCAGGATGGGGGCACAGCACTTTTAAATATATATTTTTTTTAAATCATGTAGCTAGCTTAGCGCTAGCTACAAACCATGTAGCTAGCCTAGCGCTAGCTACATGATAGCCGCTGTGCAGCGGCATCCCCCCACCCCTTCCGATCGCCTTCGGCGATCAGAGCGAACAGGAAATCCCGTTCAGAACAGGATTTCCTGTTTGGCTTCCCCCTTCCCCTGTTGCCATGGCGACGATCGGGATGACGTCATCAACGTCATCCACGTCATGGCGCCTGGGGGAGTCCCGATCCACCCCTTAGCACAGCCTGGCGGTGATTGGCCAGGCTGTGCAAGGGGACTCGGGGGGGGGGGGCCCTCTAACGCGGCGGGTAGCAGCGAATCAGCACGGAGCGGCGGCAATCGGCTTGTACACGCAGCTAGCAAAGGAGGAGGTTAAAGTCCCTCTTTCTCCCCTGGCCCTTCATGACAAATTACTGAATATCTAAGTTTAGTAAATCAAGGACAACTTGTTTTGATTGAACGTGTTGCTTGAAAACTTTTGAGATTTTTACATTATATGGTAAATAAAAATAATAATGGAGAAATAAATTCATGGAATATGATTTGTGGCAAACCCCCATATGCACAGTAGTGAAAAATAATATTTTTAGAACTATTGTACTAATGAATTGTGGATCAGTTCTGAGAGTGGATGAATCTGTGGTTAAATATTAACCAATATGTAATGAAGATTAGATAATACAATAATACAATACAATAACATTTCTATAGCGCTTTTCTCCAATAGGACTCAAAGCGCTTAGGCTCTCTCAGATTCAGTAATTGGTAGTAGGATGAAGTATTCACACAACAAAAGTTATAATTCTGCAAATGCCAAACTGAACAGGTGGGTTTTCAGTCTGGATTTAAACACGGCCAGGGATGGAGCTGTACTGATCTGTTGAGGTAGGGAGTTCCAAAACGTAGGGGCAGCATGACAGAAGGCTCTGGGACCAAAAGTTTCCAAGTGGACTCTGGGTATGACTAGATTATTAGAACCTGTGGATCTGAGAATGCGGGGATTGCTACGCAGCTGCAACATATCTTTCATGTATCCAGGGCCCAGATTATTCAGGGATTTAAATGTCAGTAGGCCGATCTTGAATTGGACCCTCCATTCTATAGGTAGCCAGTGAAGGGAGTGCAGGACTGGCGATATGTGGCAGTGACGGGGTTGGTTGGTTAGTAGTCTGGCAGCAGTATTCTGTATCAGCTGTAGGCGGTACAAGACCTTTTTTGAAAGGCCAGTGTAGAGAGCATTACAGTAGTCCAGTCGGGATGTGATGAAGGCATGCACTAAGGTTGGCAGATCTTCTGGGGGGATGAGGTGCTTGATTTTTGCAATGTTCTTCAGGTGATAATTGGGTTAAACAGCATACATAATTTGGGTGAAGGGAGAAGTCAAAAGAATGCTCTCCTTTTATTAAGTAATCTCGGGGAATATATCAAATATTTTTCCCAACTTATTGTATAATTTTTTCATTTGGCAACGTAATTCGGGGGCGTGCTGTTGCCGACTCCCAAATTACAGTGATTTTATTGTAATTCCTCCTGCACTGCTACAGACTTAATTAACATTATGGCCTATGGTGGTGCCCAAATCAGGCACAGCGCGGCCCCGTATGTGCACCAAAACCATCCGACTCTGGTTAAACAGATACATTATTTAGGTGTCACTGATGTCAGTGGCGTAGCTAAGGAGCTATGGGCCCCCGATGCAAGTTTTACAATGGGGCACCCCAAGCACTCTATACATAACAATTGATACGGCGCACCAAACCTGCCAATGGCAACTACAGTGTCAGAAGTGCAAGAAGGGGATGGGAAACAGTTTGTTAATGATTTCCACTATTCAAAGTATCTATAGAAGTGATTATTATGAGCACAAGACCAATAGAGAGCTAATACTGTAGTTGAGGGAGGGCCTTTCAGGGCCCCTCTGCCCTAAGGGCCCCGATGCGGTCCCAACCTCTGCAACCCCTATTGCTACACCTCTGACTGATGTTCATTAAGTTCCTATCAGACATGCATTGCCAGAAACAAGTACAAGTCGTTTCTGCTCCAGTCCTACCTCTCATTAGAGATGGATATCCTTACTGTAGACACCGGAACTTGCTCACAGTGGAAAAAGTTCTTCAACCACCAGCATTTTTCAACAAATTCTGGCAATCCTGTAAGAGAAACGTAGGCTGGATCAGTGTAAGCAAAGCTTGTAATAGAATGCATTTATTCCAGCTAGATCTGGCTGCGTTGCTTGGGAGGGATGCCAGCAGATGGGGCAGGCTCAATTACACCTTGGCTTACAGTTTAGCTTCAGCTGAGATATTATCCGTATGGCTTCAGCACTGAAATGAATGAGCGTAGGCTTGACTTTTGCACCAGTGCACTTTTGGAGTATATGCTTCAGCGATAAAGTGGGATTTATAAAACATTCTACTTTTGCAAAGAGCTATGATTATTTCCAAAGCGAAGACGCAACCAAAACAGTCTTTGCAATTAAGGATGACTGCTGACTGATACAGGCTGCAATTTTTTATCTGAAAGCCTGAAGGAAATGTACTAATAATTACAAAAACAAGTAAAAGATAGCATTACTATGGCTAATTTAAAGAAGTAAATCGTTATTCCCTCCATGTAGCCATAAAGTAAATAAATGAAACACATTTAGCTTTCAAATAGACATAAAACACAGCCTTCATGTTATAATAATGAAATGATGATCTGCAAGACACAACGCAACCAAAGCAACAAATTACACCAGAATAATCAATATTATATGTGAACTGTTGATTCAACTGGTACAAGAGTGAACATGGTTCTGACTCTGTAAAATAGTAGACACTTGTCCCCTTTGGGTACATATGAAATTGTCTTGAGAAAAATATGGTGCTGGGAAAGAACATTAAGAATATTGGTAACATGCTTTTACAGATGTTGTTTTCAATAAGTGATTTGGTGCTTATCCCCCTCTATTGATGTAACCCTAACAAATTCATTTAGTGTGAATACCCCCACATGATGCCTAACCTCTCCAGCATAATGCCCTTCCTAATGCCAAACCCTAACCTACCTTCCTAACTTCATTCCTTTCCTACCATCTAACCATAACTTCAGTGGGGGTTGAATAATTTTGAACACAACTGTATATAGTATATATACTGTAGCTCTGCCTCCATGCGTGTCTATCGGCTGTAGCTCTGCCTCCATGCGTGTCTATCAGTGGCAGATCTCCGCCTCTTCCCCGCCCCTCTCAGTGAAGGAAGAGGGAGAGGGGCGGGGAGAGGCGGCGATCAGCGCTGATAGATGCGTGGAGAGGCAGGGCTGTGGCCATTAGCCCTGCCTCAACAGGAAGCGATCCCTGGACACCACGGAGGGGATTTGGGGGGTAAAGACCCCTCGTTCTGCCGCGGGATAGCGGCGTTTTAGCAGGGGCAAACATGCCCATGTAGAATTTAAGGTAAAAAGTTGTTTTGAATGTCACTTCAGAGTCTCTTTAAATTATCACCTATGAGAAAACATAGGAGAAATAGTTAATTGAATAGGGGTCTTTATCTGTATTCTTGATTACAAATGATCTAGCAAAATGTGTTAAATTAAGTTTGGTGCAAACAATGTATTTGAGAAAGCACACATTTTCTGAAACATATTTAGAATTTTGGCACAATGAGAATGTTTGTGAAAGTGGCAATTTTCAGAAAACCCGGACACTTTCATTAAAAAGCAATATTCAGTGTAATTTGCCTTTTTAAACAAATACCTTCTGTTTTAAGAAGGCAAATTACACTGTGTTGCTTTTTAGTAGGAGGGCTTTTTCAGTCTCTTTTAGTCTCCCATACTTTCCTAGTGGTTTTGGGTCACCCCGAGCTGCTAGGGTATTCTGTTTCATTAAAAGCAAATTGTCTTCTTATTCTCCATTTCAGTGCAATGGGTGAACATAAATTGGTTCAGTAAAATTAGCATTTTAACACAAATAGGGTTTGGGTCGCCCTGAGCTTCTTGGGTATTCTGCTGCATTGGTCCAAGCCCCATCCCATACAGCCATATCAATCCCTGCCATGCACTGATGAGGACCAAAAATCCAAAATTGGCTGTCTGCATGTTCGGTTGATGTGGCCCTGTAAAATGTATACGCTATAGGTTTGCTATACACAAGCGGTTCTGGATGTAAGCCTGGCTTTAGGGGTATAAAGAGATAACTTCCATATTCAGTAGTGAGGCATTATGGGAAACCACAGTCACTCACTTAAAGCAGAATTATGGCCAATACCTTCTGTTTTAAGAAGGCAAATTACTCTGAGTGTTGCTTTTTAGTAGGAGGGCTTTTCGGTCTCTTATAGTCCCCTATACTTTCTTAGTGGTTTTGGGTCACCCCGAGCTGCTTGGGTATTCTGTTTCATTAAAAGCAAATTGTCTTCTTATTCTCCATTTCAGTGCAATGGGTGAACATATATTTGTTCAGTAAAAATAGCATTTTAACACAAATAGGAACCTTTTTTAGGAGAAATCTGCTGAACTGAAAATGGCCTTATCTGATCATCAGTATTTTTGTTCCAAGTGAGTTTTTCAGAAAATGCTGAAGACAGAGCAGCATCAGCAGGAGACTAACAGACTACAAGATGTTTACAGTTCTTTCTTTTCAGGTGTACTTTAAACAAGTTGATTGTCTCAAAAAAGAAAAACAAAAAGGATATCTTGTAAATTCACAGACAGCTGCTCATAAAAGAAAGCAATACATCAATGAGTAATCAAAACGTTATGGGTATCACAAGCTCCTCAAATAAAAGCCCACATTTGCATTTTGCAACTCTCAGCAGAGAAAACACATATTTTTAAATTTAGGCTTTTTTAATATATCAAAGAAAAGTGTTATTGATATAGGAAGAGGGGGGTATTCAAAAACAACCCACTGGATTTTAGGCAGATCACAGAATTTGAATTCTGATTTGCTTTAAGGTGCTGCACTATATGCACATTACTTTTTGCCTTGTTAATTAACACCTGTCACTAGTTTACACCAGTTATTTGCTTTTTGCCGTTTTAAAAAGAACCTGAGATGGGATTAAATAAAAATATATATATATATACCTGGAGCTTTCTCCATTCCCCTCCAAGCTTATCGCTCCCGTGCCATCCTCCTTCGTCTCCTCAGTTGTCCGCAGTCGGCCCCGGAAAGTCCTCCGTTTCGGGGCCAACTGCACTTGCATGGCCTGGCTGCGTGCGTTCCTGTTGGAGCGGGAGCGCAACAGGGGAGCACGCTCGGCCGGACTGTGCCGACTGACCCTGACTGGAGGATTTTACGGGGCCAGTTGCGGGCAAACGAGGAGGCGGAGAAGGACTGCGTGGAAGCAATAATCCTGGAGGGGGCTGGAGGAAGCTCAAGGTACGTATATTTTTTTTTATTTTGTCCCATCTCAGGTACACTTTAAGCCCTTTATACCTTCCAGTTGTTTTTGGGTCACCACAAGCTGTCTGGGTATTCCTTAATGAGAAGAGGAGATTCTGAACCTTGCACTTATCTAAATGGTATAAACTGACCAGGGTGCTTAAAACAGATCAACTAAATCAATGTCATGTTGCCTTGGATACTGCATACCTCGGCTTTGATGAGGATTGGCAGATTGCCTCTCTTCAGCTTAATCAGAAGAGAATTTGAACATATGAGCTGAAACATTCCAACCCACTGGAGACTTAATAAAGGGATGTGCAATGAAAAACAATGAGATGAAGTTGTGCTCCCTTCATACATCTAGTAGTATGAAGAAAGATTGCTTTTTTTTTTTACAAAGTCCCTGCAACGGATTAGCTGGCCTTTGCCCATGCTGAGTTTATTTGTTCTCCCCTTACAGCATCTGTGACATTAGGGCCATTTCACAGGGTACCCATTGCAATGCATTGCAACAGACAATATCATCACTTCACTATCACTATTCCTATGGGGCTTTCACATTGATTTTAGTGTAGTGCAGCAGTTTTCAATGCAGTTAACTGGATAATGCATGCGTTTACCATGGCAGTGAGCCATAATTAGAATAGTAGTAGCTGGATAGTGAACTGGTTACGGGCTCTTCATACTCTGTAAGCCAGCACCTATGCAGTAAGGAGACCTTGGGCAAGACTCCCTAACACTGCTACTGCCTACTGAGTGCGCGCTAGTGGCTGCAGCTCTGTTTATTTGAGTCTGCCAGGAGAAAAAGTACAATATAAATGTTCTGTCTTGTCTCTCTCTCTCTCTCTCTCTACTTTCATTTTACTGTATGGCCACACTGCAATGCAACTTTTCTGCCATGTAGCACTGTGATATCATTACAACCCAACTTGCCCAGTGTGAAAGGGCCCTTACAGGTCAACTAAATCCAAAAGTGGACAACAGGGAGAGGTGGCAGTGTTTCCCAAGACAGGCTGCATCTGAAGCCAAAAATTGATCAAGAGAAATTCTAGTGGCCCTTAGGTTGACAAGTGTACATTTTTTTACCAGTCAAATGTGCTTGCCAGCGCTCTATAGCTGGCTTCCTACACTCTGTAGATTGAACTGAAATATGTGTCCATTAGGAGTCAATACTGTATATGACTTTCAAAGTAGGAACAACAATAGGAGCCAGACAAGATCTTCCAGTAAACAAAATGTGGCAAAGGACAGTGAGAGAGACAGTGGCAAGGACCGAGTAGGGACATAGTTTCCACATTTGTTTCATTAGCCACACTGCGTACTACCCAGGGGCATAAATACAGGGGAGCAAACCTTGTTACCACAGGGAAGCCCAGAGCTCTAAGGGGACACCAACTACTACTTCACTCTCTCTGATAAAGGGATCCATCCCTCAGTCAGGTGTTTTTGTGGCTACACTTGTTATGGGTGTGAAGATGAAGATGTCCACACTTGTTTTATGACCCCTGCAAGATGGGCCCCCAGGCTGTTAGGGTCACCAGGGGTAGGCAAGGGAAAGGGTGTGAACATTGGGGGCTCCATCCTAGCTTTGCAGGTGCCCCCATGATTTGTAGTTACGCCCCTGGTACTATCCACCTCATCCATATACTGTTTTATGCACAAGAGATGGGTGGAATCGTGTACTGATACTACAGTTACTAATACAGTAACTATTCTAGCACAGCCTGCTACCAACTTGTAGTTCACAGAAAGTGTAATTTCAGGACCCCATTTTCTTAACAGTAGCCAACAAACTGCAGGGATCATGAATCTATATGTATATGTGTACAGTTGTAGGTAAGTATGGTTAAAAAACTGATTTTTGAATTAAGAAAAAAACAGTCCCTAAAAGTATACTTGAGATAGCCATCAGGGGTGTATTTATACTCACCTGGGGCTTCCTCCAGCCCCATGAGGTTAGTGGGCTCCCTCGCCATCCCCTCTGGCCCTTGTCGTCCCCTCTGGTTGCTCAATTATCTTCTAATCCACTCCGGTAATCTGGCCAGTTGCGGTCAGTCATGCGCTCCTGAATGGCCCCGGCCACGCCCGCCCCCATTTTGCGCCGACAGAAAGGATTAGAAGATAACTAAGCGACCAAAAACGACGGAGAGGGAGCCCATGAACCTCACGGGGCTGGAGGAAGCCCCAGGTAAGTATAAATACACCCCTGATGGCCATTTCAGGTTTACTTTGATGTAATACTTGTAATTTGCACTAATAACTACAGCAGTAATTTAGAAAAGTTATGTACACACATCCCATTGTTTGGCTAATTTTACAACTTCCATGAAGTATGAGAGCTTACCTACACAATCTGTCCATATTATTCACAATCTGTTGGCCCACACACTACACAAGGGTGGCAAAATTAGCCAATCATTGACCAATCACAATTGGATGTGTATAAGAGACTTTAGAGGAAGCTTCTGACTAATATAAACCCAGCAATATTTATCCAAAACCAGTTTTGTGTGGAGCGACAGCTTAAAAAATATCTGTGCAGCACATCAAAGCAGAGATCCCTTTAAAAGTCTTGTTCTTAAGCCTGAGGTTGTAATCTTTTTTACATGAAACCAGTTATCTGGTGGTCATGTTATAAAGCTAGAGTACAAGCCATAATGAGCTAATTAAATGCAGCTATACCTTGATGAGGTTTTTCTGGTTCCGTTGGGAGCCCCGAATCAGAAGTGCTGGAACACACACTTGATTCTGAGTTCAGCCGCGCTGCAAATAAAAAGATACAAATTACAGTGTTAGGGATGCAAGTGAACATACTAAGTGACATTGCTGTCCAGTGCAGAATGAAAAATACAGATTTTAAAGAGAAAACATTTCTACAGGACATTCTCTGCAGTGTTCTGTATGAATAGATGCCCTTTTTTAAAAGTCCTACAATTCCCGCTGTCATTATAACCCTCTGCAAACTTATTCTCATTTAGACACCCAAAAGTATGAGAGGCAGAGTAGGTGAGCTTGATTTCAGTCTATATTCATCAATCCTATGCCTGTTATTTGTGTAAGTCTTAAAGGAATACTATATATATAGCATATATATATACTATAGCGTATATATATAGCAGCATAGATGGTGATATAGCGGCTGGGAATGCGGAGAATCAGCCGCATTCCCAGCCTGTCGGCGGCTGTCGCCGAGCCCGGAAGTAGCCGCCGGCGGGGACAGGACGATCGGAGCGGGGCTGCGAGGGCACCATCCAGCTTCAGGGGGCTGAGGGATGCCCTGGGTGAGAAAATATAATTTTATTTTTTTTGGCTTAAGTATTCCTTTAAAGTAAACCAAAGATGAGAGTTATATGGAGGCTGCCATATTTATTTCCTTTTAAGCAATACCAGTTGACTGGCTCTTCTGCTGATCCTCTGCCTCTAATACTTCAGCCATAGACCCTGAACAAGTATAAACAGATCAGGTGTTTCTGAAAATATTGTCAGAACTGACATGAATAACTGCAGTCTTGTTTCTGGTGGGCTTCAGATACTACTGCAGCCAGATAGATCAGCAGGGCTGCAAGGCAACTGGTATTATTTAAAAGGAAATACATATGGAAGCCTCCATATCACTCTCACCTCGGGTTCACTTTAAACACCATTAATTCCCCACCCTCCCCACAAAAAAAGGTTATTGAGCCAGCCAACTGAAAACAGTCCGTGAATGATCTACGTGTGCAGTATAGTGATTGCAGTGGCCATTCAATGTTTGCTTACTTGCTGACTGGTATAGGTAGAGTAGGGACTCTTTCTACAGAGAAAACCTCAGCGCTAGTGAACAGGTCTAGTACAAAATGCTCTAACCGAATACAGTTTTGCAATCTAGTTGTTTTTATTGCTGCTAGAATTCCAGCTTGCTGTGAGTGTTTTGAGTACAGAAGGTTAATAATTTGTTTGTTCACCAACCATCTCACCAGGATGCTTATTCTAGTAGGAATGCCAGTTTAAAAGATAGGACTTGTAACTTTGTTACTGTTGTGACTTTACTGTATGTTAGGCAGCAGTCTTTATTTGGCATTACTTCCTAGTCAATAAACAAGCACCTTTCAAAGGTCTGTGCTTTACTTTCTAATCTAAAGCACACAAAAATGCTGTAGATCGTATTAATAGATATGGGATCATAAATTCAACTCTGTGGTTTTTGTTTTCACTCTTAACATGAGTGGAATTTTCACATCAGCTGAACTGGATTTTTGCAGAGGACTAATCAGATTTGAATAGCAAATGATAGATACCTGACAGTTTGATTATAAAAAGTGTACCCGAGGCAACATGTTAAGATAAACATATGTATGTACAGTGCAAAGCATATTAATAACCAGGCTGTGTTATTTGTTTTATTTTGGTGCCTGAAAGAGTTAATTTTTAGGCATGGAAGTGACAGCTTCTCCCTGTCGGGAATATAGTAAACATCACTAATAAGCTAATTACAGCCATAAAAGTTTTCCTGGCAGAATACAACTTCTGAGAGCTGAGAGAGAGAGAAAATACATGAACTATTGACCTTTTTCTAACTTTGGGACACTTATTATGCTGCTACTGAGCAGAGACAACAAAACAATCTGCTTTGTAAATGTTTAAATATAAAATAAAACCATGGGATATCTAAAAATGCCATTTTTAGGAGTAGGAGGATAAATATCTCATCAGTTTATTTTCACTTCGGTTTCACTTTCAACTTTCTGGATCTGTTTAGCCCCATGCAAAGTTTTGGTTCAACCCAAGTGAATTTGGCTTCCTGTTGAGCAAACAAATCCTCCCGAAGAGAGAATTTCTGCTCATGCCTACTTAGCAACCAGCCAGCATCACTTTGCGACGCTGGCTCTGACTGCTGTAAAGTGATGAAGGTGAATTTGTGGTTGTGAAAGATTACTGGACGTCATTGCTCTCTGCAATGTGCCACAAGCCTGATTATGCTCAGAGGTGTCTGGAAATAAACAAGAAGTTTGAGACTTCTTTTGAAAAACTTTTAAAAAGTCATCTATCTTTTTAGATGCTTACCTCTGTAAAACTGATTCTTTGCTAAGAGGCAGCCAGCTGATGGAACAGATGCCATAGTCCCAATTCAGGCAACACGAGTATCAGGAGTAGTACAAAATGCAGCTAAACTGTACCTGAGAGACAAAAAAAAGAACAGAAACAATTATATTTAATTACAAAGCAGCACAAGTCAGAACAGACTGCACTTTTGCATCAGAATTCACAAACTCAAAAGGAACGGTGACATTGCGGGGCCCGCGTGTGACTTGCGCAGCGCAGATGGTTTTTGGCCATTTGAGACAGTTAAAACTCAAAAGTGAAAAATATCTTGCAAATTAACTTAATGAGCACTTATATTTAAGAAGCAAAAGCAATTTAGAGAATATAAAAAATGCAGATGACTTTTTAAACAAGGTATACATTTATTTACGAGGCTGTACTTTACCTTCTGAATTGTCCTCTCTGGTGCCTTTTTAATATGATTGATATTCCATAAAAGGATAGAAGTCTGTTGAGCAGACAGCAGAGTGCTTGCTGTGTTCTAAATGGATCTGTCTAGCGTGTGGATCTGGGTCTGGAGCAGGAAGACGGCTCGTGGCTTTGCGATTTCTTCAGGCTCTGTGACTTCTTGGGGAAGGTTTATATAAAGAACACTTGCAGCCGTCAGAGATATGAAATTTGAGCTCCATAAATGTTTCCAGCTTGTGGGAGGGATTACGCAACGCAGTCTGCAACAAGACAGCACATTCTGACATCTGCTGCTATCTCCTGGAAGGGAACACAAAGGGACGTATTCTCCTAGAGAACATTTGCTGTGGTAAACTGAGATTAACATTAACAATATGACGCATCTGATGTGGTGAAAGCTTTCTGTTTTGTTTTTTACACAAATGATTCAGTGACAATTTCCAAGTTTTTTCAAGGATTTATAAACTTTCTGACAGTTTACAAACAGTTGTTAGGGTAGCAGGAAAAAAAGGAGCCGGCTGAGGGTGGACAAAAAGGGTGTCACCATAGACTTTAATGCAATTATCCTTAATACGGCGAAAAAAGCAGAAAAAAGGGTGTTGAAATAAATATCGTTAACAACATTAGAACATTAAAGTTTTTAAAGTTTGTTATCGTCTTAGAAGCTTGCAACGTTATAGTTTTTGTCATATTATTTTGTTTGTAAGTACAGATTTTATGTTATCAAAGATATTATTGTTTCTATGTGGAAAAGGGTGTTTCTGCAGAGGGAGTGGTTAGGCACCGCCAGGGGGAGTGGTTAGGCAACACCAGGGGGAGTGGTTAGGGTTAGGCACCACCGGGGGAGGGTTCTGTGTGAGAGTAGGGTTGGGTTACACTGTGAGTTACGGAACGATTTTTAACATTAATATCTTTTTGTTATTAATTCCCGTCTGTTTTAACAAAGCTATTTATCGTTAACCAAGTTTGACAACGATGTTTATCGTAATCAGATTTCGCTATCCACCGCCGCCATTTTGTTATCCAGCCGGACCCTTTTTTCACAGCGCCCTTTTTTTCATGCAGGCGTTGTTAGCATGTGTAGGACACCTGAAGGTAGCGTATTATTATTCATTTCAGTATTAAAGTATACCGGAGGGGTATTCAGGGGGGCATATGAGACACAGAGGCATGTTCCTTGCTTATTGCCATCCCTCTGTGTCCCCTCCACGCTGCTCTCAGCCCCACCTGCTCTGCACTGCGACCCCTCCCAAAATTGCGGACATACAGCTTGTTAGCAATCTCAAGGGAAAGGGTTGTCCCTTGGAGGAGAGGCACCCTGAAAAATGCCCACATCTCCCTCATCTCAATGGCCCTTTGCTGCCTATTCCCTGCCCACTGCCCGCCTTTCTGATCTCTGTGCTTCTCAGAT
This sequence comes from Hyperolius riggenbachi, assembly GCF_040937935.1. Classification (NCBI taxonomy): domain Eukaryota; kingdom Metazoa; phylum Chordata; class Amphibia; order Anura; family Hyperoliidae; genus Hyperolius; species Hyperolius riggenbachi. The sequence continues at coordinate 336,820,198 of NC_090650.1, forward strand.
GAGAGCACAGAGCTCTGTATGCAGAGCTGTAACCCCAGAAAACAAAAGTAAGCCATTAAAGGGTTAAAGGGGGTCGGGGAGCAGCGGGGATGGGTACTGACTGATCTGGCTTGACCCCTGGATCAGGTAGTATGGTTTAAACTCCTTGCCAACCGCTCCACGCCAATTGTCGTGAATGCGGAGGCAGCCCCAATTGGTGTGAAGTCCTGGGGTGGGGTTTTGCAGGCGATCATGTGCCCATACGTGCGCATCTCCACTTGAATGACGGAGCTCCACTCCGTCATCAGTCTCCCAGCAGCAATCGTCGCTAGGAGACTGTTAGACGGCGAAACCGCCATCTATTTACACTGTACAATGCTGAAATCTATGGCAGAGCTTTACTGGGGACAGCCGGGTGACCCGGGAGGCACAGAGGCGATCGGCTGACGGGGGGAAGAAGGGATATAAAAATAATGAAAAAAAGGAACATTTCTTTAAAAAAAATAACAACAAATAAATAAACAAAACAAACAAACAAATGTGCCAGCAGAGATCAGAGCACACCAACAGAAAGCTCTGTTGGTGAGCAGAAGGGGGGGGGGGGGGGGAGACAGTGGCATAGCTATGGAGCTAGGGGCCCCGGTGCGAGTTTTACATTGGGCCCCCCCAAGCAGTCTATACATAACACTTGAAACTGCACAAAAAAACCTGCCAAAGTCATCCACAGTATTAGAGGTGCAAGAAGGGGATGGCAAACAGTTTGTTAATGAATACTACTATTCAGAGCATCTATAGAAGTGATAGAAGTGATTCTTACCACGACAGGACCAATAAACAGCCAATACTTTGGTTGAGGAAGGGCCCCATGGGGCCCCTCTGGCTCAAGGGCCCTAATGTGGTCGCTACCTCTGCAACCCCTATTGCTACGCCACTGGAAAGGGGGAGGGGGGGGGGTTGGGAATAACTTGTGTGCTTTGTTTTATGGCCCTGCAGCGAGGCCTTAAAGCTGCAGTGGCCTAAATTGTAAAAAATAGCCTGGTCACTAGGGGGGTGTAAGCCTACGGTCCTGAAGTGGTTAATTACAAAATTGCACATTTCAGGTTCTCTTTAAGCATTTATATAGCACTAGACAATTCTATAGTGCTTCACAGCGTACAACAATCAATTCAGTAGGGAATAGCAGGTGAACCTTCTGAACTTGATTTTGCAGCGAATTGGACCATCTTTGCTTGACAAACTTTTTACAGTATTACAGCACATTTAGCTTTAAAATACTGACCCGCAGGAGACCCAGGAGCAAAGTGGCAATGCTTTTGCCCGGGGGTCGCTGTACAGCTGCAATACTGCTGTATAAGGATCCCTGGCATATATACCTAATATCTGCATTAAAAAATAGAAATTAAAAAAGGGAGGTGTGGATTATGTGAGGGGGTGGTGGGTGTCAGGACAAGGTGCTCTGGGTGCCCACTTGGGGTAGGTGCTATGCATGTTGGAGGGGAAAGGCGGGGTGAAGGGCGGAGAGTGCTGGCAGTAGTCACATGGGTAGGGTCTTGCTATACTAAAGTATAGCAAACCCCGGCACAACATCTTTAACCATTTACTGACATCCTAACGTATTAAAACGTCATGCTTACCGCTATTAACAGCAACATGACGTTTTAATACGTCTCGCGTTCCCGCTGCTGCTACCGCCGTGTGTCCGCCGCTACCGCCGCTTTTTCCATCGGGCTTCTGTGCTGGGTGATTGGGGAAGAGGACCGAACGGTCCTCTACCCAATCGCAGTGCCTGGAGTGAATGGACGTGACCGTGAACAGCGGCTACGTCCATTCACAATAACAGGAAATGTAACAATTAAATAAAGTGAAGGAAAAAAAAAAAAAGTGAACATTTCCTATGAGTGTTCACTAGCGCCATCTTGTGGCCAAAAAGTACATTACACCTACAAAATACATTCATTTTCAAGTACATACAGATCTTAATAAAATTACACTTCCAACCCTCCCCCCCCCCCCCCAAAAAAAAAAAAACACTTGTAAAAAAAAAAATCAGCTAAAAAAAATAAATAAATAGTTGCCTTAGGGACTCAACTTTGTTAATTTATATTTTATGGGGGGAAATTAATTTTAATTTATTACATAGGGGCTTGTAACTATGGCCAGAATAAAAAAGAAACACAACAGAAAAATAACACTTATATTTCAAAATAATATACTGTCGCCATACATTGTGATAGGGACATCATTTAAACTGTTTAATAATCGGGACAACTTGGCAAATAAAACGTGTTTGTTTTATCCACAGGAGAATGTTTCATTTTAAAACTATAATGGTTGAAAACTGAGAAATAATTCTTTTTTTTCTTTTTTTTCTGTTGTTCTCATTAAAACGCATTTAGAATAAAAAAAATTCTTAGCAAAATGTACTATCCACAGAAAGCCTAATTGGTGGCGAAAAAAACGAGGTATAGATCATTTTCTTGTGATAAGTAGTAATAAAGTTATTAGGGAATAAAAGGGAGGAGCACTGACAACTGAAAATTGCTCTGGTCCGTTAGGATAAAAACCCTTGGGGGTGAACTGGTTAAAGGTGCCGCTGGGGTCCACATCGGTCCCATAACAGACCACTGGGAATCTCAGATATGATTCCCATTGATCTGTTAACGGCCTAATGGGAAGTCATAGGGACACTTTTGAAATCGCTTTGCCGAGGCTTACTTTACCATAGTGTGGGCGGCAGGTAGCGATGTGTGCATCATTGTTCATCGGCGATCTTCAATCAAAATATCGAGAAAATATTGGCATGGGACTTTTTAAGAGGATATTGGCATGGGAACACTAACTAAAGGTAATTATTTATGGTTTATTAAGACGGTGGTTTATTAATGGACTTTTTTCATAGTTTTTATTTAACTTTTGACTTTTTTTTGGAAAGGGGTATACTTTATTACTCATTTCACCTGGGGGGCAGTCATCTGGGGTTTCCTTTGTTAAATGGGACCCCCAGATGCCACCATGAACTCCCCCAGGCCTACACCCACAGGTAGTTCCCTCCTCCTGGGTACTGAAGGTGAGCACCTTGTCCTTGGATTGGACAAGGGCTATGGGGGAGGTTTTGCTGTCCCTCTCTTCCAGAGCCCTCCATATTATGGACCATGTAGCCCACGGATACATTTATATGTCATTTAACCACATTTAAAGTGTACCAGAGATGACACACACACACACACAAAAAAAAAAGAATTCATACATACTGGGGGCTTCCTCTGCGCCGTCCTCTACCTCCTCAACCTACCCATAAGGAATATCTTTGGATAGTTGGGGCCAGTCAACGCATGTGCAGTGGCACATGACTCCCCCCACAGATATCAGTTTTAGGCAGCCATGTGTTCAACAGGCATCAGAATTTGGTAGCCATGTGCTTTCATATATCAGAGCCAGGTAGCCATGAGTATCCACAGATATTTGTCTTAGGTAGCCATAAGTGCCCCTAGATATCAGTATTAGGTAGCCCCCCCAACAGAAATAAGACTTAAAGAACCTCTGTCGGGAAAATCTTGAAATGTAAAATATATGCAAACATATATAATTAAAAAGTAAGTTTCCTTCAGAGTAAAATGAGCCATACATTACTTTTCTCCTATGTTGCTGTCACTTACAGTAGGTAGTAGAAATCGAACAGAACCCACAGGTTTTGGACTAGCCCATCTCCTCATGTGGGTTCACATGGATTTCTTTATTTTCAAAATGCGCTTAGTGAATGGCAGTTTCTGCGTCCAACTGCCAAAAAAGTGTATGGTGAGCAGGGTGGCTGGCCAGCATCTTTGTATAAATCTTTTTCAGGGAGTGTCTTTATAAAAAATAAAGGCCATGCTAAGAATCCCATATGGAGAGATGGACTAGCCCAAAACCTGTCAGTAATGTCAGATTTCTACTTCTTACTGTAAGTGACAGCAACATAGGAGAAAAGTAATGTATGGCTCATTTTACTTAGCAAGAAACATACTTCTTATTTGTATGTGTTTTAAATGATAAGATTTTCACAACAGTTCCTCTTTAAGTAGCCGTGTGGGCCTACTCTTCTGCCTGTCCTCCAAATGCAGAATAAGCAGAGGCGTGTGCCAAAGCTGCTATGGCACCTGGTCTGCGTCTGTGCTCCCTCCTTCAGCTGATTAGCATGCATGAGCCTCCTGAGGGATCCCCACCTGCACCACCTCACTGTTTCTCAATAGCACAAATGAACTGTAATTAGTGGAACTGTGACATGGCTGCAGGAAGCCATGGAGATTGGAGGCGTTGACTGAAGCAGTGTGTTACCTCTCCAGGAGCAGGCCAGTCTGTGAGCAGCAGATCTTTTATAGCTGGAGTTCATTCCCATGCTAAAAGCACTCTGAGAGACCCAAGGAAAGAAGCTCCCCCTCACCTTTATTTAATTTTGGTTCCATGGACTAGCGCTGGCACCTTTATTGAGGGTAGTGTCTCCCACTATGGGTGGCCAATCAGATTGATTGAGATTGTTGGATAATCTATGCTTTGGGGCCACTAGACTGTGCATAGTTAAGCTACTGTTTACATTTCTAATTTGTTGTTTATGGTTATCTATTGAACAATTATTATTAATAAAGTTGGTTATTTATACCCCTTGAACCCTAATAAAGGGCCATGGCCAATTTTTATTAGGGCTGTGGAGTCGGAGTTGGAGTCGGAGTCGAGGTGTCGGAGTCTGAGCAATTTTGGGTACCTGGAGTCAGAGTTGGAGTGGGTGGTTTCATAAATGTCGAAGTTGGAGATGATTTTTGTACAAAATCCATAGCCCTGGTAAGTATTATACTAAGAAGTCTGAGTCGAGGCGTCAGAGCCATTTTGGGTACCTGGAGTTGGAGTTGGAGTCGGAGGTTTCATAAACTGAGGAGTCGGATGATTTTTGTACCGACTCCACAGTCCTGATTTTTATAACAATCTGGGTGTGGGGTATTTATTTTAGTTAAAGCAGCAGGGACAGTCATAGTATCCCAGGAAAAAAATACATATATAAGTAGATACATATTTGTTCTACTTACGATAACAGATGTATTGTACAGTCTACCTTTTGATTTCAGTGAATTTTATATAGTAGATAAAGAGAAAACTGTTCACTGCATTTTGCATCTTTACTGACTAAAGCCAATCCTGATGTAATTTCCCCCCTTACTCTTTTTTTCCCTAGAAACTGCACTGTCATAGCTAGCTTGCTTTGCAAAAACAAATAAGCACAGTATAGATCGTATTTCAGCAGCTTCTGCAGGGGAAAGGAGATGTATTTCCCTTCTCAGCCTCATGTCACGCTGAAGTTCCCTCAGCCAGTCAGTGAGGAGCAAGAATGTGGAAGAGGAGATAACAAGCTCCTCTCTCCCCGGCAATCTACCAGAAAGGAGCCAGGCTAAGATAAGATTCATTACATCAGAAACATTTATGAGTATATTTAAATACTTGCAATGCAGGGTCAGGATGTAGACTACATAATAAACACTGAGCAGTGGGTAAATAGAGTTTGATTTTGTGGCTGACAATCCTGCTTTAAAGAAAACCTGAACTGAAAATTAAAAGTCAAAATAAGCATACACAAGTCATACTTACCTTCCATGTAGTCTACTCCTCAGTGTCTTTCTCCTGTCCCGCATCCTGTTTGTTCACTGTGATCAAGGGAATTCTCCGTCCTCCATTTTAAAAAATGGCCATTACCCATAACAGCTTTCTGGTCAGCACACAGTTAAACTGTAACATCGCCTACTTGAGCCATAGGGAAACATGGACATTAACTGGTACATCAGTTTTCCTCTTAGCTATAACTGACAGCAACTGATATTTTACTGACAGCAACTGATATATTTCAGATCTGACAAAATATTGTCAGAACTGGAAGAGATTATTGTCAGAAGAAAATGGTGAGCTTCTGAGAGGAACTGATGGCAAGGTAACTATGTAATATTCATTTGAAGTTACCTCGTGTGTTTATTTTAAATATTTTTCCTCAGTACAGGTTCTCTTTAAGTTAACCTTGTTTACATTTCAGATGGATTGATAAGTGTTCATTTTAGGGTGTTTGGGCAGGTGGTGAGTGCGCATTAAATTGTAAGCTCCTTTGAGGGTCAGTTAGTGACATGAATTATTCAGTACACTTTACTATATACAGCTATGTGGTAAAAGATGTCAGCCCTATATAAATGCATATAATCATTTTGCCTATGGTTTCGCACTTCAGTGAAGGTTGTAAAAGCAGAGGCGGGCAGTTTCACCCACCCCTGATCTGCAGGTAAAGATCAGCGGTTGTTACTGAGTCACAGCCCCATCTCTGACTTAGCTACATGCCTGTTGCATTTGGGAGAATTAGAACTACTGAAGCCAAAAGATTAGCTTGGCAGCCTGGCAATTAGGGATATTTAGAATGAGGTCAGCAATGGCAGCTTTCATGATCGCATAGTGTCCTCCTCTATGCTGCTGTTCCATACACTTGAATATGGAAACTGATAGAACAAGCAGTTTCTCTGCTGAAAACACTTTAACAAAGTTTCCCGTCTGATGAGACTTTCACATATCTCTCTCCTCTTTTTTTTTTCCTCATTTATATCTGAAATGTGAACACGGAAGCACTTTTCTTTCAGACGTATTTCACTAATATTTAAAGGGTCGTAAAGTCAAGTGATTATGCATCGGCCCAGGGAGGAGGATGCAAGAGCAATAAAATCTTAGATGTGCTGATAGCCGAGTAACAAACTTTTACAAAGCAGAAATTCTCAGCAATAAAATGTTCAGTGCACCGAGATCAGATGACAACTGGGAAATATCGTTTTCTTCTTTATCCGAAGCTGCAAGAAATGACCGTAAACCGATGAAAGCGTTATAGCCAAATTTATGTTCCTATAATTACTATAGCCTTTTTTCATTAATTAGAAGTGGTAAAGACAGGTAAAGAGGAAACAGAGTTAAAACTGTGCCTAAATTAAGGGACACTTCTGCAAGCACAGCAATGGGTGAGATCCCCTAACAAAGATAATTCCACACATGCACTTACTATGTTATTCAAGGGCCACTATTGTGAAAAAAATAAAAATGTGATATGCAGGTATATGCATATGTACAAAATATACCTTTCTTCCGGAATACAATGATCTACAGATTACTTTTTTTTCCCTATCTCACTGTCACTTAAAGTAGAAAGTAAAACTCTTAAAGATCTGACAGGATTAGGACTAATCCATCTCCTCGTGGGTGATTCTCAGGGTCTTCTTTACTTTCAAAAGCACTCACTGGACGTCAGTTGCTCAGTGTAACTGCCAAATGCCATGCAAGCAGGTAGGAAGGCCGGCTGACATCTTTGTAGAGATCCTTTCCTTAGACTGCTTTTCTAAAGAATAAAGGAAACACTGAGAATCCTTCATGAAGAGATAGACTAGTCCAAAACCTGTCAGATCTGCTTACTGTAAGCAACAGCAACATAAGAGAAATTAAATTTATAGTGCATTGTACTCTGGGAGAAATGCACTACTTATAAATATGCATTTTGAATTTTACAAATGTTGATATAGTGGTCCTTTAATGTTAATATTTGTGTAGCATTGTTGTCTCCTGTCAGACTCAAAGTGCTTGAGTGCTGCAGCCACTAAGGGTGCGCTCAGTAGGTCACACCGGAGGTTTAGGGCTCTTTCACACTGCCAAAACAAAATCGCAAAGCGCAATTACCCCAAAATCACATCGCAAAATCACATTGTGTTTGCGATTTTGCAATGTGATTTTAAGTGATTGTGTTTTGTTATTTGGTTTGAGTAGTGAGAATTTCAGGCAAAAAGCAACATTCACATTGTCTCCGATGCAAAAAATCACAGTGCAAACACAACGCATTTGTTTAAAGTAGGGCCCATGATTTCTATTTTAAACTCTGTGTGCTTGCCTTTGTGACCTGCATCACAAAACGCAAGCACAAAAGCGAAAGTGACAAAAGCCATTAGGGAGGTTTGCCCAAAGACTCCGTACTGAATAGGTGACTGATTGGCTCCAGCAAGGATTTGAACCCTGTCTCCTGTGTTAAAGATGGTGTCTTTAATCGGTACACTATCCAGTCACCCTATTAAACGAATTGCATGTGGGAGATGCTTTAGTCCAGCTTTGTTCTATTTTCTATATGGAGTAGGATAGCTTAATCATAAGGCTGTCTATGTATGATGTCAGACATCATCATACTTACTTGGGAAGTTGGGAACAAATCAGATCCAGATTCCTCTACCAAATCAATTCTATGAAAACTGGTCACTCATCCCTACTAGTCACAGCAGAAGAAGGACACAATTTCAGGACAGCAGGTTAAGAATAGGAGTTCCTTATATAAATCTTAAATACCGGTGTACATAAACCTCTGGTTAGTGGCAATGTCCATAGTCCATAGACAGTTTGCTTTGATCCCATGTGCAGGATCTGGCTTAGGAAACAAAGAAGAGACATATGTGAGTATCCACGTTCTTTGACCTTTTTCTTATCCCAAGACTACAAGACTACTGAGTGAAAGGTTAGCTGGGTTGACTAGCTTTATAAACAGTGCTGAATAGTAACTTATTTGTGAACTGTTCATCCAAAATGTTGACTGATAAGGACAGTAAATAGTGGTCCCTCTTTTATGTCTTGATTATGCCCTTTTCAGCTGATTATTCTGGATGGTATCTTTAGTACAGATGTTCTGTTTCATCTTGTAGATGCCATTTCCTTTTATTTGGTTTTGCAACCATGAACACTTAAAGAGAATCTGTATTTAAAAATGTAGCATAAAGAAACATACCTATGTGTTCGGGGACATCGCCTATTACCCTCTGTCATAATTGTGCTGCTCCCCGCCGCATCATGCATAATTAAAAACAGTTTTATAAACTTTGTTTATAAACCAAAAAAATGGCCGCCAAAACCGGAAGTACGTCAACAGAGCTTCTTTTCCCCTGCAGCTCCTATCCACTGAAGTGTGACAGGCTGTTTGTTTCTTGTGAGCCTGCAGACTCGAGCAGTCTGCCTGTTACTGGGATTGCTCAGCATGTGACAGTTCAGGCAGTTAATTTCACAGCCTCACAGAGGACGATTTATCCTGGTTAAAGCTTGTTTTTACAAGCTATAAAAAGTCTGCTCGAGTCTGCATGTACAGAAGAAACAACCAGCCTGTCACTCTATACGCAGCTCTCTCCCTGGTCAGCCTCAGAGGCAGCTCTCACTGATATCAGAGAGCAGAGAGGCTGCCTAATCTAAATAACACACACTGGAGTGTGCATAGAGAAGCCTGGAGGGGGGTGGGGGGTGGGGGGGGGCATACATAACAGATCAACAACACTGAAGAGTTGGCAGCCTTCCAGACACAGGACGACAAATCCGACAGGGGAAAAATACGTTGATTTATTACAGAGACGGTGATAGTAGAAAGTGCTGCACTAAGCCAGAGCACATTAGAGCACATTAGAATAGGTTTAGGATAGTAGAAAAAAGGATGACATTTTTGTAACAGAGTCTCTTTAAAGGTTCACCACAGTAAAAAAAAAAAAGTAAAATACATGTTAATTTGAAATTTGAATAAATAATGAATTTGAAAATAATGAGATGTCAATTTGTTCCAGAGTGAAATGCTCTATAAATTACTTTTTTCCTATGATGTTGTCACTTGCAGTAGTTATGATTGATCTGACAATTCTGACGGGTTTTGGTTTAGTCCATCAGTTGATGGAGTATTCTGAAAGTTTCCTTCATTTAAAAATCACTGGAATGGAGCAACACAAAGGTACAAGTTCGCCTACTTAGTTAAATGCACACTATTCTGGCACTTGGACTGCATCTCTGCCAGGGAGTGCTTTTGAAAATAAAGGAATTATTGAGAATCCCCCATGAGGACTTGGACTAGTCCAAACCCTGTTATAGATGAATTCTACCTATTGTAAGTGACAGTGACATGGGAAAAAGTAATTCATTTCACATTTTATTCTAGAACAAATGTATATCTGATATGTGCAGATATATATATATATATATATATATATATATATATATTTTTTTTTTTTGTGATAGTGGGCCTTTAAAAATAATGAAGTGAATCTATATCAATCACCTTGCAGGGGATAGTACAGCTTGCTTAACCTTCTGCCGACCGCGTCACGCCAATAGGCGTGGCCGCGGTGGCAGCCCCAGGACCGCCTAACGCCAATTGGCGTACAGTCCTGGGGCTCTGTTTTGCAGGAGATTGCGCGCAAAACAACTTGGATTTTAATTCTAAAGAATGATGCACAATAAAAACAGGTGCAAAAACTGGAACATGATGAACAGGCTTTTGGAGAGAATTCCAAGGGAGAGGTACCACTTGTGAAAAGTCCTGGATGTGAGAGTGAGAGGATGTGTCTCATGGTAGGATTGAAGGTTTCGAGAGGGATAGTTACATAGTTACATTACATAGTTATTTTGGTTGAAAAAAGACATACGTCCATCGAGTTCAACCGGTACAAAGTACAACTCCAGCCTGCTCCCTCACATATCCCTGTTGATCGAGAGAAAGGCGAAAAAATCCTTACAAGGCATGGTCCAATTAGCCCCAAAAGGGAAAAATTCCTTCCCGACTCCAGATGGCAATCAGTATCTGGAGATCAATGAAGAAATGTATGGAGAGGACAGCTTGTGTAGAGCTTTTTATGATAGTGTTAGGAGTTTGAACAGGTTCCTTTGGGTAACTGGCAGCCAATGAAGGGGTTGGCAGAGAGTGGCAGAATCAGAGGAGTGAGAGGAAAGGCGAATGAGACATGCAACAGAGTTTAATAGGGACTGGAGAGGCGCAGGCTGTTTTTGGTAAGCAGCAAAGTAGAGTGTTATAGTTGTCAAGATGGGACTTGACTACTATAACACCCTACAATTAAAAAATGTAAGAATGTAAATCAGAGTAAAGTAAGATTTTACAATGGGCAAACATCAACCAAACAATTTATAAAATAATATAGGAAAAATGTAACACTTTATTCATTAGGTTATATGCAGTACATTTCATTTCATTGTTTGATGCTTTTGTCAGAACCTCGTTACTATATCTGTTTTTGCAGTTTTAGATACTTAATTGCGTGCTATTATGTTATAATTAAATATTTTAAGTTTCTTTCTTTTACATATGTTATCAGACATTATAATGGTCTATCATTGTTTTTCCATTTTATATTAACACTAGTTGATGACCCGTCATTGCCCAGGTATGTATTTGGTTGTTGTTGGCTCCGCCCACTTTTTCTAATCTTGCTACAGAGTCACTCAATGACCAAGTTTATGAGCTTTGGGGTCCTTGGCATCAATAATTTGTAATTTTCCAATTGAAATGAAACAAAACTGATTGCCTGTTTGTGGCCCCACTCCGTTTTCTGAATTTGAACCTCAGTCACCTAATGACCAACTGTACCAGGTTTGAGGCCTCTAGCATTAACAGTGCAAGAATGGCAGCAATTTAAATATGCCCCTTGAAAATCAATAGGTGGATTCTGATTGGCTTTTATAGCCTCCACCCACTTTTCTGAATATTAATACCAGCCACCTAGTGACCAACTGTGCAAAGTTTAAGAACCCTGCCATTAACAGTGTAAGAATGGCTGCAGTTTTCATTTTCCCAGTGAAATTTGATTTTGGCTGCGCTCACTTTTTGTAACCTTGACACACAGTCACTCAGTGACCAAGTTTGTGATCTTTCTAGTTCTGATCTTTCGGGTTCATAGCATCAAAAATGCATGAACAGAAGCAGTTTATTCAGCAAAGAAATTTCATTGGCTTTTTTTGGCTCCCTTTAGTGGATTTGAATCCGAGTCATCCAATGACCGACTGTAGCAGGTTTGAGGCCTCTGCCATTAACAATGTAAGAATGGCAGCAGTTTAAATATTCCCTTTGAAAGGGTTAGTTTTGATTGGCTGTTGTAAGCTCCACCCACTTTAATAAATATCAATCGCAGTCATCCAGAGACCAAAGTGTAAGAATGGCTGTAGTAGTTTACATTTTCCCATTGAAAATACATTGCCGAAATTTGATTGAGTGTTTTATGCTCCATCCACTTTCCACAAAATTTTCACCTCAAGTGACCAACTGTGCCAAGTTTGGAGACTCTGGCTTTATCACTGTGAGAATAACAGCCTTGTACATTTTTTTCCATTATTGTGAATGGGTGAAATCTAATTGGCTGTTTGTGGTTCCACCTAGGTGTGTGGTGGTGGTGGGGGGGGGGGGGGGAGGTCTGTGTGAGACCCACAGAACATATCATACCATGTAGTAATGGATCTGCATACCAAGTTTCGTTGAACTCAGTCAAGGCGTTTTCAAGTGATCGCGGCACATACATACATGCATACATACATACACATACCCCCCCCCCCCCACACACACACAAGCATTCTATATATATATATATATATATATATACTAGTGACCTTAGCCCGGGGGCTAGGTCCGTCACTGCCGCTAGCCACCAGCGCGTGTGTGCACCGCCCCCTCCCACCACGTGCACGGCCCCACCCGTCCGCCACACATGTGCATGCCCGCTCGCTGCACGTGTGCGCATGTCAGTCGGGCCGGCCGCCCCTGGCTGTCCTGCTCCCTGTCCACAGGGTGTCCCTGCGGCACATGCACAAACGCGCAAACGCAGGGATACACACACATGGACATGGGACGCAGAGACACAGGGGTTTTATTATAGAGTATATATATATATATATATATATATATATATATATATATATATATATATATACAGTATAAGATATTGCTCTATAGCAGGGGTCTCAAACTCGCGGCCCGCGGGCCATTTGCAGCCCTCGATACAATATTTTGTGGCCCTCGCCAGCAAAAGCTTCCTTATAGTTCGCTTCAGTGCTCCCAAGTAATCTGCCGCATCCCCGCCGCTAAACAAGGGCTTTCAGCTTCAGCTCTGCCCCTCCTGACGTCAATCGCCGCACGGATCGCCGCCTCTCCCCGCCCCTCTCTGTGAAGGAAAAGTGAGAGGGGCGGGCAGAGGCGACAATGCGCCGCGATTGTGAAATTCCTTATGCGGCCCAGCCTCATCCTGACTTTGCCTCCTGCTGCCCCCCAGGTAAATTGAGTTTGAGACCCCTGCTCAATAGCATATCTGTTTTAATTAAATCACATTATTACTAATAGTTTCTTGAGATACAACTGCCTGTTTATGATTATTTATGTATCTTCAGTAAAAGTTTATTCCCAAAAGTTGTGAAAGAATATTATCTACTTTAGTTTATAACATCAATATCAGAATCATCAAGCACGTTCAATGAAAAGTCATTCCATCATTGACCTATATTAAAGAGAGTCTGAAGCCATATTAAAATTGGCTTTTTACCTTATATTCAGCAGGGGCATGTTATGCTGCTATCCCGCGGCATAACGAGGGGTCTTTACTCCCACCATCCCCCTGCTACCTCCGGGGAGCGCTTCCGTGTGAGGTAGGGCTATGAGCTGCAGCCCTACCTCACACGCGTCTATCAGCGGCGGATCTCTGCCTCTCCCCCACCCCTCTCAGTCTGCATTTGCTGAGAGGGGCGTTGGAGAGGCGGAGAACCGCCGCTGACAGAGGCGTGTGAGGCAGGGCTGCAGCCCATAGCCCTGCCTCACACGGAAGCACACAGGGGCAGCAAGAAAGTCGTGGATTTTGCAGGGGGGGGGGGGTGTTTGGGGGGTAAAGACCCCTCGTTATGCCACAGGATAGCGGCGTTTCAGCAGGGGCAAACATGCCCCTGCTGAATATAAGCTAAAAAGCCGCTTTTAATATGGCTTCAGACTCTCTTTAAAGTTAACAAATTCTGCTAAACTCTCTACTAAACTCTTATTAATATATATCGGCATGATTTTTCCTTACAGCAAGTCTACCTTGTCCTGAAAAGATGTATTTAAAGGATCACTAAATTCTAAAATTAAAATTTTCAGAGATGAACCATGAAGGTAAATTACCTTGTTCGATATCTGGTGTCACACTGTAGCTTTGATAAAGAGAAAAATATCTTCCTTCCTTCCATAACCAACAAGTGACACTTATAACTTTGGTATAGTAGCTATTTCCTAACTATTCCCGATTTGTGAGACTTTAGATACAGTGTGTACTTTGTTTTGTTTGAATACTTTGAGTACCATAAAATATTTATTTTTCTCCACATAAAGGTACTTTTTTCTTTTCAAAGATAGGAAATTGATAATCCGTCCACCTTTGCTGCTTGTTGGACTTGACCACTTAACCTGAATGATTGGGGAGACACGTACATGTAATAAAGGCGCTTACAAAAAAGGGTGCTGGATATTGCCGCTAGTATAATATCGGTAAAATTACCAGTATGCTTCTACTTAATTCCGATACTAAAATATCGGTGATCTTCTATTTTACTATGACCTAACCTAACCCTACTCTCACTCAGAACCCTCCCTCTACCAATGTCTAACCTTTAACCATCATTTTACCAATGCAGCCAAAGAGATCAGCAGGACAGCCATGCAACTGTTATGGTTTAAAAAGAAATAAATATGGCAGCCTCTAAATCCCTCTCACTTTAGGTTTCAATTAAAAAAACAGGAATTTGTGTTTCTTTCCCTTACTTTTTTCTCCCTATAAAATGTTTAGAAAGCCAGATAAAATGCCACTGAAGGAAAGTGTTATTTGTCCTGAAAAAACAATGTATATCACCTAGATTGACCCCTCTAGATTGTAAGCTTGCAAGGGCAGGGACCTCCTCCTAGTGTTTCTCATACCGCTGTGATTTTAACATATGCACAAGTACCAACTTGACATCAACTATGTATGTATTTGTATTTATTCTATTCAATGTCATGACTGTACAGTGTCTTTTACTTCTCATGTATATTTGTTCCCCATTATTTGTTTGTACTATGCACAGCGCTACGGAAGATGTTGGCGCTATAGATAAAAAAATAATAAAAATAATAATAGCCTAGATGTCATAAGTAATGGTAAAGTTATTGCTGAATCAATAGGGACATAGCTAAAATGTCACAGCTGCTGTGGTCCATAAGGTAAATACAACCTTTAGATGTGAAGAGGTAAAAGTGCATCTGTGGGCAGGAAAACATACATAAAAAAGTAGTGCATCACAGAAGACGGCATTAATTGTTATGACACTCTTTTTATTATCCCATTCTATGTCTACAGTGCACCCCTGCAGCATTTCAAAGCAAAGTAAAATACTACCTTTGCGGAGAGATAAGAAAACCTTTTCGTCCAGAACTAGAAACTGCGAGCATTATTGCAACGTTATTTCAAATGGGAAATGGATTGTTTCTGAATGGAGAAGACTTTCAACCTCTCCACCTAGCAATTTAAAAGTGCATTATAGTGAATAGCCCATTTCTAATTAAAAGAAACAATGAAAAAGGTATGCAATAGAAGTGTAAACCCCCCCCCCCCCCCCCAAAAAAAAAACATAATCAGCAAGAGCCGTTACAATAGTCACCTATACAGCGGGCATCCCGCCGCTTGTGATAGTGATTAATGGCGATGTTCACCAGCTCATTCACTCTTGGGAACAACAATTATACCTGCAGTTTTTTTACTTAATTTTCCTCCCTTCAAAGATGTGGTAGGAACAGTGGTATGTTCCTACCTTGTGGAGGTCCCTAACACCGCTGCTGAAGTGAATTTACCTAGCTACACTAATCTTACTAGCAACCAGCATAGCTTCTAAGGTCCCCGGCACTCCAGCAGGCTCTTTTGTTGAAATTTCTGTGCGTCTGTCCCCCACTTGAGGGTACTGCGCATGTAAAAATTATGGACATTTCAAAATGTTGAAAAGTTAAAACGATAATTTACAAAAAAGGATATTTGTCAAAACAAATATTTTTCAAACCACTTATTCTGAAAAGGAAAAACTTTGGTTCGACTGGCACGGCGCCTGTCACCGAAATTGTTCAGTTTTGCACCCAATAGCTGATATTTAACATTTGGGTGAATAGAGGTGCGATTTGTCCACTTCTCATATGCACCCAATTTTCCTGCATTTAGGTTTAGTTCTGAGTAACTGCTCCGACAGTCGGATTTGCCTGGAGCTTACTGGAGTGGATTTCTCCACTATAGGAATAAAGATAAAGTAACTAGTATGCCTAGTTGTGAGTACACACATCCTACTGCATGGGATATGTGCATTTTACTAAATGTTGTAATTTTTACAAAAGCCTATAGCAAAAAGTCAATAGCGAAAGAGTGGTGGTTGATCCAAGGTCTTAGGTGGAACCTCTGGTATATGTGCTCAGTTGCAGTTTCAACCTCATCAATCCACTTCCAATGCCACTGGCTACTGTATATTCACATCAACTGAGATGAACCAATACACTCATGCTCATTCCTCAAAGAACCACAAGTGGATGAATTAGGGATGCTGTCTTTGATGTATGACCCTGATTCCTCCATGCTGCGTACATGCAAAAAACGGTGCCTGGAAATTTGGGTGCAGGGTGGAACTGAAAAATGGCTTAGGCCACCATGGACTCAGGGGAAAGACATAATTTGGTTGCCAGCTGTTGCTGGCGGCTGAAGTACTCTGTTTTACATAATTTGGGCGCTGTCTTTTGACGGTGCCCAGATTACTGTCTGAGTGCTTCTATTGCCGTAATTCACACTACAGCCTACGGTGTGCCCACAATTCCCTTTGTCGTTTTTTTGCAGTTTCACTCCATGCTAGTCTGCTGATCACCACTCCACTAATTCCCAGAGTGCTGACCATATGAAATTGCAATGTCACTCATCTAAGTGTGGGGACAGGGATAAGGCTGACATGGAGTTCTCAGAAGGATGGCGATTGGAACAGAAGAAATGAAAAAGGTAAATATGATTATCCACAGCCTGCTCCACATATAAGACTCTGCAACAAGGGAGAAGAGAAGGCACTATATTGGGGAAATGTTAAATAAAAGGGAAGCACTATATAAGTAGAACTACGAGGGAAACAATATATAATGTGCATTGTAAGGGGTGGACCCAACAAATGTGGTCACTATACATTGTGCACTTTGAGGGGCACTCTATAAATAGTGCTGCCTTTAAACTGGAAGTACTTTAAAGGCAGCACTATATACTGTATAGGGGACAGTTCAATAATAGGTAGCCTTTGTAGGGGAACTGTCAGAGGGCATTATATGGGTAGGCCGCTGTAACTGTGAGTATATAGCGGAGACTATAAATGAGAGGTACTATAGTGGGAGACACTACAATGGCATGCACTAAAAGCAGGTAAGAAAACTCAATGGTCTACAAAAATAGAGGCATAGCATGCCCTTTGCCCAGTGGCGTAGCTAAGGAGCTGTGGGCCCCGGTTAAAGTTTTACATTGGGCCCCCCCAAGTACTCTATACATAAAAATTGATATGGCGCACCAAAACCTGCCAAGGACAGCCACAGTGTCAGAGGTGCAAGGAGGGGATGGGGAACAGTTTGTTAATGATTGCTACTATTTAAAGCATCTATAGAAGTGAATATTGCCAGGTCAGGACCAATAGAGAGCTAATACTGTGGTTGAGGAGGGCCCTCTTGGGGCCCCTCTGGCCCAAGGGCCCCGATGCGGTCACAACCTCTGCAGCCCCTATTGCTACGCCACTGCCTTTGCCTACCATTTTGTGGGCATTTTTCACTCCCATCTTTAGGATTATAGGACATTCAGTAAATGATACACGTCTACTTGTTGTTCATTAAGAAAAAAAGAGTAAAATTAAAAAATAGTAAAAAAAAAATCATTTGGAGTTATTGTTTTCTTTTTACTTGCCCACATGGTTGGTTATAAAACTTCACTTTTATGGTCCTGCAATCGGTAAAACCAACATCTCTCATCTGTCCTTTTTGCAGTCGTGTGATCTCGCTAGCTATGCCTGTACTTTCACCCCTGAACACCGCGGACTTTATGCTTGTTAATTATGCATCTGATTGAATGTCAATTTATATAACTGTATTTGTTTATGTGACAGTTTTGAACTCTTTTTGCCTTTCTTCCTCTAAAAATACAGATTTCCCATGGTTTATTTATACCTGCAAGGCATTACATAACAATCAAAATGTGAAAGTCCTTGAACCATTCAACTAACATTCCAAGAGGTTGGCAGCTTATGAAGAAACACATCTACCGCAAGAAATTTAGGCTCGCTCAAGATGTGGTGTTGCTATGGCAACATGTGACAATGCAGGTTACCGAGTGTACAAAATAACCTATCTAAAGGTTTGGATGAAAAAGTTTTCACATACTCTCGAAGTGCGGCTGAGAGTGCATTAACTGTAATGTGCGATAAATCCAACAAGGGCACACAGCATCTTTTTATATTGCTCACAGTATAAAGAACATGCTTTATTTAGTTAGTTATCTTATTAGCTGTTCTATTTTTATTGTCGCATCGCCTATTCATGCAGATATTGTGTTCGGAGAAATTTGCTCCTGATCTACAGTATGGAACACTGAACATCCTAAATTTGTTATTCTATGAATCTACACTGAATGCGCAACCAAATTAATTTCATTCACCACTGATGCTATAACTGCATCCAAGACTGAGCATCTGGACATCCCTGTACAGCCTGACTATGGCCAATTACTTAATTAACAAAATCTTTTGTTGCCATCTCTTGATTTGTTTGGAATGTCATATTCAGCAACAGTGGGATATGTGTATTAAATCTTTCATGTTAACTGGCTTATGTATTGGGATGTACTTGTTGTGCAGAACATATGAGCAGTAGGCAGTGGCACTATACTGGCAGAGCAATGCTGCACAGTGCTGTCAGTTTACAGCTTTTTTTGTTTCCGGGATCATCTTCTTTATGAAGAAGAATATTTCGACATTTATATTTTGTCATTAACTAACCCCTTAATAAAACCCTCCTCTGTTTTTCAGTGAAGTCATCTGCCACACAAAAGCAGCAATAGGTTGGCTTGAACGGTCACAGGGCCAGTTCAACGCCCTCCCAGCAAACTCAGCCCCTAGGTTCCCGATCCCTCCCCCCTTAACCCTGACGTGCTCCCCGAGGCCCCTGCACTATAACAGCATTGGTATCTCACCTGTCCTGGCAGCGGTGCGCTGTTCCTGTCTTCTTTCTGCTGTCTGCTGCTTGTGATGTGGCCTAATGGCATGTGCCAGTCACAAGGGGCAGGGAGCGAGATATGAAGCCGGGGATCATGAAGCAACCGTGCACCGCCGGTACAGGTGAGATACCAATGCTGCTATAGTGCAGCGGCCCCTGGGAGCACATCAGAGTGAAGCAGTGGAGTTTGGGGGGCTGGCAATGCGGGGGGGGGGGGGGGCTGGCAGCACTCAGGAGCCCAGGGGCAGTTACTCCTCTTGACTTTATGGAAGCATCAGCCCTGGAAGGTCAAAAGAGTAGGATTTGCTCCAGACGCTAGGTTCTACCGCTTGATGCTTTTCACAACAGCACTGCTTGATGTCGCCTGACAGGGATTGGGATCCGACACCTCAGGCAACATCACTGGGCCAAGGCTGTACAGCTGACAACACATTCTAATGTAATGTGGGGAGGCAGAGGGCCGACGGAGCGGTGCAGATGTGACATCATGCGGTAGGCGGGGCAAGCGCCAAGTACAAGGGTATTGGTGGTCACTCGGCCAGGTTGATCCTCCTGGCAGATCGCTGGCTGGGCAACCTGTCGGGGGCTGCTGTACACATCCAGATTATTGACTGAGACAATTGTTATCAGTTGCCTTAGCCGGCTTTAATATAGCATGTATATGGGGCTTTACACATGATCATTTGCCAGATTTTGTGAACAAAAAGTCATTTCTTCAGTTATCTTTCACTGAAGTTTTCCTCTGGCTATGTACATTTCCATCATATATGATCAGTTTCTGTAATTTGGACATACTTCAAGAGCACCTTAAATGTCAACTCCCCATAAAATGATATAAGGAATTAAGTAGATTACAGTGACACACACTGGCTGAGTGGTTAGTACATTTGCATTGTATGGTAGGTATCCTAAATTAAAATACCAGCTTCCAAAATGATGTTGCATTATTTGCTTGGTGCTTAGAAGGAAGAAGCAATAAAGCTAGCACTAGGCTAGCTACATGATAGGAAAAACAAATATTGATAAAAAAACCCGCCCGTGGCCACAGGAATTAGAACGCCAAGGTAGTTAAGCTTATCTGGACGGATATATATGTCCAGTGTAGTTGTGGAGAGTGCACCACCAGTTTGTTACTAAATGTGGCACATGTGGTATCATTTTAATCGTGACGAGTTGTAGAATACATTTTGGTGTGTCTTAAAGCTTGGACACATGTCACATAAAAAGTGGGTAGGGACAGACTCCATCCAACATAAAAAAGTAATTTTCAAAATTATGATCAAACTTGGGAAAGTCTTAGCAAAACTACAAGAGACATGCAGTATGTAGTAACATTTTAACCCTGATAAGTTGTAGAATGGAGTTTAGAGAGTTTTAGGGTTGAGGCCTATGTCCTGTGTATTATTTTTAGTCACAAACTGAATCAAAAGCAATTACATTTTCACATATTCTGTACCAAAATAAAAGACTTGTAAAATGAAAACAAAGTGACAGAATATAAGAGAAAAAAACACGTGTTGTTGCTTTAGGAACTTAGCTTTTTAAACATGTATACCATGTGGAGTCTGTTTTCTATTTGCAGGATTGGAGAGCGCAGCAGTACAATTGAACTTTATTACCCAGTGACTGGACTTTTCTGCAGCGATCCCATTGACTGTTGATTGTAAAAAGTGGTAATCACTATATGAACTGTGGCGCAGTATTTATAATTTGACATGAGGATATATTACTCTTATTTTTGCAAATAAGGTCTCATAATCATCGATGGTGTACAAAGAGAAATCAAAATTGTACCCCTTTTGACTCCTTATTCCAGACAGAATTGTACCGCCAGGGAGGTTAAAGAAAGAACCTGTCAAAGTGCAACACAGCCTCCTTGTGTTCCACCTTGCACCTCCTCCCCTCCTATACCTCGAGATCCTGGTGGAGATGGCCCAAAACCTCTGGCCTGATAGGAGCTAGATTAAGAAGCGGTGGCCTGGGTGTAAGAAGTGGTGCTCCCGTTTCTCACACCATAGTATCTATCTAGTATTGAATATTGCTTTTTTTTTTTAGGTCTACAAGGCCCACATTTGAATTGCCTGCCATATTATGGTCAAACTTAACATTGACCCAAATTTGAGCACCAACCTAAGTGCTTATACTAAATATAAGCTGCTGTCTGTGCTGATCCCAGTCCGAAAAATGGGCTTTTCCTAATGCTTCTATGTTGTTTTCTTGCCTCCTTCCCACCTTTGTAAATGTTGTGTGTGCTCTTCTTATTGTCCCATCGGAGACCATATTAGCAGCATGAAAACACACGGGCTTCTAAAGTGTCATTTCATAATGTAAACAATGACAGTGACATGCAAGTATTTTGAAAGATTACCATGATTACTAATGTAAATATATTGCATTTTTGACCAAATCTTAAAGAGACACTGAAGTGAAAAAAAAGATTATGATATAATTAATTGATTGTGTAGTACGGATAATTACTAGAACATTGGTTGCAAAAAAAATATTCTCATATTTTTATTTTCAGTTTTACAGCTTTTGTTTTATGACATTGCATCATTCTCTAATATTTGCAATGTACACCCTACTCAGCATTCTAAATGTTTTTACAAAACAGGCAGTGAACTTTTGACCTGTCCTGAACTGTTCTCTGCAAAAGAAAAAAACAATACAGTTGAAATAAAAATCATCAGAAGTCAGAGCTCTCTGCAACTTTGAAAGTTGTAGAGCTCAATGGCTATGTATAGATAACAACTGGAGTTTCTTAACTCTTCCTGTACAGGAAACAAATATTAGACTTATGTCTCTGTTCCTAATGCTTTATTTCTTAGCTGTACTACACAACCAATTAATTATATCATAATTTTTTTCCGCTTCAGTGTCTCTTTATAGAACCACTATTGCGAAAAAGTAGGCAGTTAAAATCTGACAGAACTGAAAGGTTTTGGGCCAGAGTTTTCTTTGTTTTCAACAGCATTTCCTGAACAGCAATTGCAAAGTCTAATTGACAAAAGCGTGTGCAAGTGAGTAGGGAGACTGGGTGGTATCTTACTATTTTGGCAGTTAATCTGCTGTTCAGGACATGCTTATGAAAACAAAGAAAACCCTGAGAATCCCCCATGAGGAGATGGACTGGTCCAAAACTTGTCGGTTCTGTCACATTTTAACTTCCTACTTTTTTCGCGATAGTGGTCCTTTAAGACATAACCAGACCTAAATGACACTAACATTTTAAAGACCTTTACTGTGCCCCACATTTTATATAATGATGATTTTAATAGTATTCCAGTGTTATGATGCTTCTGCTTGCATCATTTATTCATCTTCATGATTTATGGTTAATGATCAAAATGATATAACATCTGAAAAAAACCGAATAGTACCAGGTTATCCCTCGACTTATATCTTGTGTTGGTGAGCTGAAGACGTGCCATGATAAACATATAAAGCATGTCATCGCTGCGTAATTTATCATTGCAAATGGTCATGACCTATTTACTGAACGTCCTATATATTGCTGTGAATGCAGAAAGCTCACATTTTGATATATAGTTTTACATATGAAAGTCACATGTGCTAATGTGGGGGACAGTGATTCATTGGCTGCTGGCTGTGAACATGCATTTATTAATCATAACACCTGTACAATGTCATAGCAATAAAAGGAGCTAAAGTTGATCCCGGCCACAACAGCAGATGGTATTGAGAATACATCTAAAGTGGTTGTTATTGGACCATTCCCAATGACAGTTACATTCCTTCCTTGAAGCAAAGCAGTAGTGGGACCTTAATGATATCATAAAACTGTTCATAAAAATAGTTGCAAACTTTCTTGGCATTTGGAAGATCAGCAGAATACTGATATTTGCTTCCAGGGGACCCAAGGTGAGAGGGATATGGAGGCTGCCATATTTATTTTCTTTTAAACAATAGCAGTTGCCTGGCAGTCCTCCTGATCCTGTGTCTCTAATACTTTTTAGACATAGACCCTGAACAAGCATGCAGCAGATCAGGTACTCTGACTCAGCTGACTCAGGTTTTACTGGATAAGCCAAATACTTGTTCCAGGGTTTCGACTTAGACACTACTTATACTAGAAGGGCTGCCAGGTGACTTGCATTATTTGCAAGAAAATAAATATAGCAGCCTCCAATATCCCTCTCATCTCGGGTTTCCTTTAAAGTGGACCCAAATTAAAAATACAAGATTTCAGAAATAAAATCTATTTTCTAACTTATTATAATAAATAGCAGCCTTTTTTCAGCTGCATGATGACTAATATAAAATATTTTACATTTATTGTAGGGACCCCTCCCTTTCTTTCATATTGGCGGGACAGAATCCGGCAGACTGGTGGAGGAGATAAAAAACAAAACACAGGCTGCTACTGATGATGTCACAGGGGAGGTGATCTCAGCTTGTGTGAAATTTCACATATACGATGCCCCTGTGAGCGAGGGTAGCTGATGACAAACACGCCTATGATCTAAAACCTCCTACTAAGCTCAGAAGTAATGGCTGCCACCTGTATAACCCTAGTTATGAAAAGAGAAGGGTGAAAAGCATGCACTGAAATGCTCATAGGCTTGAAGAGTGTTTATTTATCTTTATATGTGTCACAGTGATGCAACTAAATATTTTGAATTAAAAAAATGTTTGGTTTGGGTCCGCTTTAACTTCAATCAGTCATACAGCCAATAAAGCAATTTATCAATTAGACGGTCAGTCAGTCCTTGGAGCTGATTCACATAGGAGTGTTATGGTTTTATGAGTGGATTCACTTTTGCTATGTTACGTAAATAGAAAAATGTGTAAGTAAGGTTTACATGACCAAAGTCTAACCATGCAAAACTTAACACCCATTAAATCCATAAACAGCATAAAATATTAAGTGATTTAGTAGATAACTGGTGCAATGTTTCTACCTACTCATGTGTGATCTGATTGCTTGTCTGTTGTTTTATGCATTATATAGTTAAAGGGTGTTAAGTTTTATGCAGACAGACTTTATGGGGTATATAAACAAAGGATCAGTAAAATGTATGTGCACAGAGTGCCCTTAAAGCTTACGAGCCTTTATGCAATCTACATAGCATGTTATGCAAATAGTTTAACTCAAGTTATACATTATATCTGTGCTTAATGCAGCACCTACATGAGTGTTGCATGGATAAAACAAGTTACACTACAGGTATTTGCATGACAAGCTACATAGATCAGAGCTGTATTATCCAAAAGGCAACTAAGGCAGTTGCCTAGGGCCTGGGTGAAGTTGAGGGGCCTGGCTTCTGGTCCCTATTCCTCATCTTACCTTACCGAAGAAGCCTGGTGGCCAGCAGTGGGAAACAAATATATCTTGTTTAGGGCCCCATTTCATTCTAATTCTTCTCTGGTGTAGATATGCACCTTTAGTTTGGGACAACTTAAAGTGTACCTGAGACAGGGGGTAAAAAAAAAATTATGCATACCTGGGGCGTCCTCCAGTCCCCTCCCAGCTGATCGCTCCCTCCCCGTCCTCCTGTGCCACTTTTATCCTCCGCAATTCGACCCCAAATGTCCTTCAGTCGAGGCGCAGTCCAGCCACACCGGCTCCCCCATCACGTTCCCATTGTCGGGAGTACAGTGAGGGTATGCATGTGGTATGCATGTGGCCAGGCCATGCATGCACAGTATGCTGCTGACCGAGAACTTTCGGGGCCAAATTGTGAAGGATCCAGATGGCATAGGAGGACAGCAAGGGAGCGATCAGCCAGGAGGGGGTTGGAGGAAGCCCCAGGTATGTATAATTTTTTTATACTCCCCCGTCTTAGGTTATGTGAACAGTTTTGGTTGATGAGGGCTGAAAAGGTATTTTATTCTAAGAGTTTCACGCTTCAGGAGGACCAATGGCAGTCCACAAATGCAGTCCCGAGTTAAGAGGTTGTTGTTCCTTTCCTCTTGCTCTCTCTGTGTAACCAAGTAGTCACTGATCTCCAGTGAGGAACTTCCCAAAGTGGGCTCTGATCCTTGCCTGACACAGACACTGATCAACCTTTCTGCAAATAATAATGCATGGCAAAAAAAAGTTTGTTTAGTCTGAATCGTTTGTTTTTACAATAAATGAAGGGATGCCGGTTAGAGACGGCTCGAACCTCCGATTTTAGGTTCACAAACATCAAACGCAAACTTCCACAAAAGTTAGCATTCGCGCAAACCATACGAACAGCAATAGATTTCAATAGGCAGGCGAACTTTCAAAACTACAAACACTAATTCTAGCCACAAAAGTGATGGAGAAGATGTTTCAAGGAGTCTAACACCAGGAGGGGGGCATGGCGGAGTGGGATACACACACAGCAGGGTTTTAAGGGCAGAAATCACATTGCATTGCTAAATTGGAGGCCTAAAGTGCTTTAAAACATCTTGCGTGTGTATACATCAATCAGAGAGTGTAATTAGTGTACTGCTTCACACTGACAGACAAAACTCACTGTGTAACGCACCGCAAACAGCTGTTTGTGTAGTGATGGCCATACTGGACTGGTGCGCACCATGGCAAGAGTGCAGGTGATGGCGGTTTTCAATCCCATATGGTCGGGCTGAGGTAGCTCAATGACAGAACAACAGTGATTGTCCAGCTGATTGAATTTGGTCTGTCCACAATGAAGCAACAACCTTCTTATCTTGGGTATGCCCCCAACACACTCATATAGGTCATTGCTTCATTGTGATATGCAAGCCCCTTCACCACGGCAAGGTAACGATCACGAAGGAAAATTGACACATGTACATGCC
The DNA here is from genome assembly GCF_040937935.1 of Hyperolius riggenbachi. Taxonomy (NCBI): domain Eukaryota; kingdom Metazoa; phylum Chordata; class Amphibia; order Anura; family Hyperoliidae; genus Hyperolius; species Hyperolius riggenbachi. The sequence continues at coordinate 336,846,035 of NC_090650.1, forward strand.
TTTTGTTTTGTTGTTGCAGCCGCAGTGCAGCGAGAAAAATTAGGCATGCATGTACACGCCTCAGAAAAATTATTATATCGGCCGCTGTTAGCAGTGGCCTTAAAAATTCAGGAATCCACCTGGAGTCCTGGACCCTGTTGGTGGTGGCGGAGAAGACAGTCAAGCGGCCTGCAGGCAGATATGCTGTGTGTGGCGACTGACTTAGTCTTGGGGCAGGCAGCAGCGGCCGACAGGCAGGCAGAGATGCTGTGTGAGGACTGACTGAGTCTTCGGGCAGGCAGTAGCCATTCGAGATCCTTGCCTCATTAATTTTTATAAAGGTGAGGTACTACTGAACACTTTTTTGACCTAGGTGACGTCTCTTCTCACTGACAATGCCTCTAGCTGAGCTGAAGGTCCTTTCTGACAGGACACTTGAGGCAGGGCAAGCCAGAAGTTGGATGGCAAATTGTGACAGCTCTGGCCACAGCCTGCGCACCCAGTATTCCAGTGGTTCATCGCTGCTCAGAGTGTCTACATTCGCACTTAAGGGCAGGTAGTCGGCTACCTGCCGGCCGAGGCATTGGTGGAGGGTGGATCCGGAAGGGCTAAGGTGAGGCGTTGGACTAAAGAATGTCCGCATGTCCGACATCACCTTGAGATCGCTAGAGCATCCTGTCCTTGCCTGCGTGGACATGGGAGGAGGAGGAAGATTACTGGCAGTGGTACATTTATTCCGTTGTGCTTTGACATCACCTTTAAAGTGAACCTAAAGTCACCCACAAAAAATGAGATTAACTCACCTGGGGCTTCCCTCAGCCCCCTGCAGACGATCGGTGCCCTCGCAGCTCCGCTCCAATGTCCCAGGACCCGCCGGCGAGCACTTCTGGTTTCGCCGTCACCGGCCGACAGGCATGGGAACGCGAGTGATTGTTCGCGTTCCCAGCCTGTATATCGCCCCCTATGCTGCTATTGCGACCTCCTGGCCGCAATAGCAGCATAGGGGGCGATATACAGGCTGGGAACGCGAACAATCACTCGCGTTCCCATGCCTGTCGGCCGGTGACGGCGAAACCGGAAGTGCTCGCCGGCGGGTCCGGGGACATCAGAGCGGAGCTGCGAGGGCACCGATCGTCTGCAGGGGGCTGAGGGAAGCCCCAGGTGAGTTCATCTCATTTTTTGTGGGTGACTTTAGGTTCACTTTAAACGCACTGTAAAGCATAGTGTCCAGCTTGTTGTGCAAGTGCTGCATCCTTTCTGCCTTCTGGAGATTTGGAAACATCTCAGCCACTTTGTGCTTTTACCGAGGGTCTAGTAGCGTTGCCATCCAGTACAGGTCATTCCTCTTGAGCTTTTTTATACGGGGGTCCCTGAACAGGCTTGACAGCATGAAAGTCCCAATCTGCACAAAGTTGGATGCCAACCTACTATCCATCTCCTCTTGCTCTTCCTCAGTGATGTCAGGTAGGTTCTCCTCCTCCCCCCAGCCAAGAACAATACCACAGGAAAGGTGAGCAGCACAAGCCCCCTGTGATGCCTGCTGTGGTTGTTCTTCCGCCTCCTCCTCAAAAAAACCACCTTCCTCATCTGAGTCCTCTTCCCCCCTCCTATGTGCTGCCGCAGGTGTTGATGACAAATCTTGTTCTGGTTGTGATGGTTCCCACAACTCTTCCTCCTCTTCCTGTTCACGTGCACTCTACGCTCGGCACGCTCCAGGAAGAAAGCATATGGGATCAAGTCGCTGATGGTGCCTTCACTGCGACTCACCAGATTTGTCAGCTTCTCAAACGGATGCATGAGCCTGCAGGCATTATGCATGAGTGTCCAGTACCTCGGCAAGAAATCCCCAGCTCCCCAGAGCCTGACCTTTGACTGTAGGTGTACAGATAGTCGTTGACAGCGTGCTATCACACAGATGCAGTGAAAGGTATGCAGTGACTGGTATTATAATACAATGTGCAGCAGTCATACAAGTGCAGTGAAAAGGTGGGCACTGAATGTGCTGGGCCTGGCAAAGTATAGCAATTAGCAAGGGCCAGCTGCGACAGACAGGGCTGTATATGCAGTGTCAGTGGGCCACAAAAAAAAAAAAAAAAAAAAACATCACAAGAACATTAGCTCTCAAAAGAGCTGTTTTGGTGGTGCTTTTCAGCAACAAATATCAGCAAGGAGCAAGCTAACAAGAGCCTAACTAAGCTTTCCCTATCTCTGCAGCAACCTCTCTCCCTTCTCTCACTAAAACAGCAGCAGGCAGAGTGAGAAAATGGCCAACGCTGCTGCCTTATATAATGGGGGAAGGCTCCAGGAGGGAGTGCAGCCTGATTGGCTGCCATGTGTTTGCTGACTGTGATGTAGAGGATCAAAGTATAGCCCAATGATGTAGTATAGGGGGCGGGTCAAACTGGCGTTTCGACGCGAACGCGAACTCGCTTTGTTCGCACTAACAAGTTCACGTTCAAACCGCTTGGGCCATCTCTAGTGCCGGTTACCAGCATAAATTGGAAAATGTTAGTTCTGCTTTAAGTGGGCTTTAGGTTTTTGGTCGAGGCTCTTCAGTGTAATAAGAATCAGCATTTTGCTCCCCTTGTGAACAGTAGGACATGGATGGTGCTCCTGCTGACTAATACCATATGGAAGATTTATGGGACTATGTTGGTAATACTTTATCACGGTGAATGTACTTGTCTTATTTTATCTCAGACACATCAGCACTTAGCATGCTTCACACATTTTTGCTTGTATTTGTACCATATTGTCGTCATACAAGAACATTCTTAGAATAAGAACAAAATTAGAAATGTGTTTTTACAGTATCTATGCTGCAAAGCAGAACATCAAGTTAAGATGGTATTTAAACAATGCATCAGTCAATCAAGCTATTTTAGACTTTCAGCTTCAAACCTTGTCTCTGGGAAGAGGTCTAAAAATACCAAATAACAGCTTAGTAATCAGAGTTCTCAAATGTTACCCTTTTGGGCAGCACAGTAGTGTAGTGGTTATCACTCTCACCTTGCAGCGGTGAGTTCCCGGCTCAAATCCCAAAAACAAGCAAATAAGTGAATTGGGTCCCCCTAAAATTGGCCCTAAACAACAATACATACAGCCCTGGGCGCCCATGAGGTGGGGTGAGGCAGGTTCCTTAGGCGGCGTAAGTGGGGAGCGTTGCCCGCCTGGTCATGGGTGGGGGGGGGCTGTCAAGCTGAAGGGGGTAGCAGCCAGGAAGGGGGAGCAGCAGGCACAGCGGTGGGGAGCGGGGTCAGACCCCTTCTTCCCCTACCTGGGGCTCCCCGACCCCGCTTCCCCTCCAGCTATTTTGCCTGCATTTAAGTAATCAGCGCAGCAAGTGGGCCGGAGAAGCGATGACTCACCTTCCTTCTTCCGTTCCAGTGTGTGTTCCACCGTTCGCGGCACTTCCTGCAATGCCACCCACTGACCAGTGGGCGGCATTGCAGGAAGTGACAAGAGCGGTGCAGCACAATGCTGGAATGGAAGGAAGGTGAGCCATCGCTTCCCTGGCCCACTCGCTGTGCTGACTACTTAAATGCAGGCAAAATAGCTTGAGGGGAAGCGGGGTCTGGGGAGCCATAGGTGAGGGAGGGGGGGCCTACCCCCCTCCCCACCGCTGTTCCCGCTGCTCCCACTTTGCTGCTGCCACCCCCTCCAGGCTACCTGTACTGGGGGCACTGTTACCATCAATGGGGGGAGGGGGTGCAGCATCCTCACAAGTTTTCCTCAGGTGGCAAAAAGTCTAGAACCGGCCCTGGATACATACACTACACCAATGTTCCCCAACCCTGTCCTCAAGGCCGACCAACATTGCATGTTTTGTGAAAATACATAGAGGTAGTTAATCAGCTCTGCTGACACTAATTACTTTACCTGTGAATGTTTCTGGTTTCCTGCAAAACATGTACTGCTGGTGGTACTTGAGGACAGGGTTGGGGAACTCTGCACTACACGATACTTTCATAGACATAGGACTATGGTAGGGATTAGATTGTGAGCTCCTCTGAAGGACAATTAAGTGACACGACAATATACTCTGTACAGCACTGCGGAAGATGTCGCCTCTATATAAATACTAAATAATTATAATAATTGAGTAAATTAGATTTCTTCAGCTAAACATTCTTTCTTAAAATTTTGATCACATTACTAGAAACAGATGAATTCAGGAAGCTAATTTAAAGGGTAGTGAAAGGTATATGTACAGTTCCATTCCTACTTCCCATTTCTGCTAGGCTGTGTTCCTTTTTTGTCACTGTAAGGTTTAAAAACCCAGGGCTACAAATGACAGTTTTTCTACAGTACAAAGTACAAACTAATTAACTCTCCCGATAAGTAATTCTTCTCATAAAACTTCTGTGTTAATGAAAAAACATCATGAGGGCAGGGACCAGAAAAGTTCAATAGGTCAAGATTTCTCTGTATGGGAACTGAATAAACATTATTATTGGGTACATGAAAAAGGAGCGCAAGGAAATTTGGGCACCCAATTTCAGCTAGTAGAATATTAGTACAATTTACCAATATTCCACATTTAAAAAGTGTAAATTATAGTAGTAAAAAAATCAGAAAATAATACAGATATTTTTCTACAACTTAACCTAACATTATTCTCACACAGAACCCTCTCTTTCCAATACCTTAAAAACACCCCCCATTCCTAACCTTACCTGACCCCCGCTGCCAATCTGCTGCTATTATGATAATGTTGGGATGGTACCATAGGCACAATTATAAATAGCGGCTATAGTGTGAAATTGGCTGCTTATCAAGAGCCCTTAGTGTGAAATTTGCTATCTACCGGGTGCCATTTGTTTGTGGACAATTTGTATAGTAGTGTCCCATTGTTTACGTTTTTAATTTCTGCCTAGACTCCAGCCTGCAGAACTAGCATGTACCATTACGATCAATCCAAGAGAAAAAGTAGCGTGCTTAAGGATTTGTAGTATTTCAAAAGCCAGCTTACATACCGTGGCTGGGAATTGAACCCAGGTCTCAGTGTGTGGTAGGTATCTGACTTAACCACTATACCACCAACCACACTACATGCTGAAGCCAGCATAGCATGTACCATTATGATCAATCCAAGAGAAAAAGTAGCATGTTTAAGGATTTGTAGTATTTCAAAAGCCAGCTTACATACCGTGGCTGGGAATTGAACCCATGACGCACATCTGATGTCCAACTTTGAAGTCATTGCTTTTGCCTTGAAAATGTTTCAAACTATCATGATTAGCTGTTTTTCTTAAGACAAAAATAATTCCTCACATAATGTTGTCATTCAGCATTTGGTGCCTTTGCCACGTGAGCCTGTAAGGATTTATTATTATTTATAAAGTGCTGATGTATTATGCAGTGCTGTACAGCAATTCCATTGTACAGCGCTGCGATCTGCAGCAGAGCTGTACTGGGGCCTCTGTGTGACACAGCTGTCCCCTCCTGAGGCACAGAAGTGATCGGCTGTCATAGGCTGAAGACTATGACAGCTGATCACGGGGATTTGCTGGCGGGGGGAGGGAGGGGGGTTTACAATAATGATTAAAAAAAACTGCATTTTTTTTAAACACAAAAATAAACAAACAAACAAACATCTGGGGGAGCGATCAGACCCCACCAACAGAGAGCTCTGTTGGTGGGGAGAAAAGGGGGGGGGGAATCACTAGTGTCCTGTGTTGTGCGGCCCTGCAGCTTGGCCCTAAAGCTGCAGTGGCCCATTTCACATAAAATGGCCTGGTCATTAGGGGGGGGGGGGGGGTTAACACTGTGGTCCTCAAGGGGTTAATCTAGCATGTGTACGGGTCTTTAGATGATCAAAGCTGGGAGCAGTGTATGATTGACATTTACATATCTAGTCCGGTGCTGGTGTCAGGCTCGTACACACTTCCAACGCATGTTGCTCGTTGGGGATCAGGAACTGAACCTCTTGGGTGACATCAGTGGGCTGGTCTGCACACATGCTTGTCAGCTGAGTAGCTAACAATGCTCTGTATTACTATGCGGGGGAGGGAAGACAAGCGGCACATGCGTGATGTCACGGGGCAGGGGATCGACACGAATAATGGGATCGGCAAGGAAATCTGCGTCGCTGAGGATGAGTAGATCTGTCCATTGAACTGCTCGTGCGTTGGCCTTTGGGGGTTGTCGGATGCCATACACATGCCTGATTGTTGGCTGAGGCAGCCGTTATTGGTCACCTCAGCAGACTTAAGTCAGGCGTGTGTATGAGACTTATGGTGGCCATACATCTAGCAATTTGGCTGTACAATCGACTATTCAATTCAATCATTTTATAGACTCGAGAGGGAATCGAGTGTGTTCCAGAATTTCCAATTGATGAAAAGTGGCTGATTTCATGTCGAATCGACCAGCTTAGTCGATCGAGCAGGAAGCAAGATATCGGTCAATCGCTCAGGAATCAGCTACTGTTCACGTCATTTGATTGACTCTGAATCGATTTTTGCATTCAAAGCATGGAGACACAACATTGGTCAGATTGAATGTGGAGGTGAATTGCATAGGATATAATTTGTAGTATGTGGGTCACTAGTCGATCGACTTTTGATCAACCATACATAAGTCGATACCTTAATAAAGTTGATCGCTTTGTTGATTGAATCAGTATTGGTAGATGTATGGCTAGCTTTAAGTTCTTAGACCAGAGAAATAATTGATAACAAGAAGATAACAATCGTCTACCTAATCTGCCACAAATGATATGGTGCATGCCAATTGTCTAGCTTTATTTAGAACTGCTGAGGATGGATTAAAAAATATTCCCGAAGGGGGAATTTATAGAGAAAATGTGTGCTTAGATTTCTTCGCGGTCTGCTCTAATGAAGGATTCATTATTTGTAAAAAAAAATGTAATATATGATTAATTGTCTTGCTTTAATTCCTTTACTTCTTCAGTAAAACAAACACTGGAACTCATTACATTTGTTTCAGCTATGTACCTTGTTTTATATCTGTAAATTTAATAAATGCATAATTTAATTAAGAGGTATTTTCCCTGTCTGGATCCATTGTATAGACTAACAACAGATGCAAGTAGTGCTGAAACATTGGGCTTGATTCACAAAGCGGTGCTAACAGTTAGCACCCTGGTGAAAAGCCCTTTATCATGCCTAAACTCAGTTTAGGCATGATAAGTTTAGGTGTGATAAGTTTAGGTGTGATAAGTTTAGGCATGATAAGTTTAGGTGTGATAAGTTTAGGCATGATAAGTTTAAGCGCCAACTGCGTTAGCACCGCAGTGCACAGCTGATCAAAAGTTTTACGCTAGCAAAGACTGGTGCACTTTGTATAAAGTTTAATGGCGCTGCTTTGCGTGCGGGACTTTGCAAGCGATCTAAACTTATCTAAACTTAGCATGCCTAAACTTATCACACCTAAACTTATCACACCTAAACTTATCACGCCTAAACTGGCTTTTCACCAGCATGGTGCAATGGTTATCATGCCTAAAGTCTTTTAGGCATGCTAACTGGGTTAGCACCGCTTTGTGAATCGAGCCCATTGAGTGTATATTATTGTTTGATGCCAACTTATTTCATAGTATATAGAACAGGGGTCCCCAAACGTTTGGGTCGAGGGCCGGGTCAACACTCTTCAGACTGCTGGGGGGCCGGAATATACATACAATGTCGTCTTTGCAGGCCATACAGTGAAGCATACCCAGGTGACAACCTAAAGTCCAGTTGGACAGCAGTGTCACCTGATGTGGAATTTGATTGGGAACCAGCGAATGATTGCTTTCTGGCTTCCATGTGGATGGGTGGTGCCAGAACTACTATTCTATATGTGGACCACCAATATTTAAAGATGTAGCTGACCACATCTATAAGTAATACATTCTGTGTGTGGGGGGCCGGTAAAAAAGCCTCAGGGGGCCGCATTCGGCCCGCGGGCCTTAGTTTGAGGACCACTGGTATAGAACATTTTAATAGTACTACATCACATAGACGATCCACACGCATTACATGGCTTTATAAAAACAAATAATACAACACACACTGTAAAATACAAATGAGGCAACTAAGTATACAGTGATACTATTGCAAAGGAGGGATGGCTAATGAGATGTAAATTATTCTGTGTTGATGCACACTTGTATACTAATTTTGTGGAAATGTTGTCCAGTAGCAGCAGCATTTCATTGGTATGCTTTCAAGCTGAATTAATTTGTATACATTTAGCATAACATTTGCATCAACACATAATTCTCATCTCATCAACCATCCCTTTTACCGAGATACAATAAGAGAGAAAACCTTTCTCTATAATATGAGTTTACGGTCTGAATTAAAAATGGGAGTCAGCAGGTTGTGTATTAGGAGGTAGTTTGTGGATTAGTCACTGGCTGAAGTGTTTTAGGTCAAGTCCTATGCTTGTATGAAGGTTTGTATGAGGTTTTTGCAAGCACTGGACACATTTAGTAAGGTGTAATACAGGAGCCAATAACAATGGCATGAGCAAATAGCAATGCTATTTCAATTGTACTTTATCTTTACCTTCATTGGGTGGCTAAAAATACAATATAAATACCATTGCTATTGGCTCTCACCTGGTGAGGTGAGTCCACCTCACCCATTTTAAACTGTTTTTAAAATTTGTTATACCCATTGGCACATCTGTTATCCCATCTTGATCCTGTTTACCATCTTGGGAAGAGTTGTTACCAGTGTTGCTTGTGAATTTTCACCAAAGTAATTTTTGTATTGAAAATGCTATTTTTCAATTTTGAGAAAGTTTTCCCAAAAATAGCTTGTATTTGTGCATTTTTGCGTTGTTCACGAAAACGCAACAAACATATTTTTTTTAATGAACATTTGCAAAACTATATTTTTTATCTTGCAAAAAAAAAAAACTATATTTTTATCTTACAAATTTTTACTGTGAAAAATGTACCATGAAAATTTGCGAAAAGCGCAAAAAACATGAAACTTATTTTCAGTCGAAAATCATATTAAACATTTGTGAAAATGAATGTGAAAAGAATATTGGTATTTTCGCTCATCACTGGTTTTAACCTTTGCGTCCCAGAGAACGACTTCTTAACCTCAGTGGGTTTGGGTTTATTCTCCTCACCTGCCTCCCAGGAGTCACCTTTTGTAGTGACCTACACTTGTGAGTAAAACCCTTGTTTATTTCTCTTGGTCCAATTTGGGAACTAAAATATACTACACTATATTGGCTCTTGGTTTCATGTGTCTTTTCACTTGGTAAGGTTGTTGCAGAGAAGAAAAGAAGCACATGATAAATCCTGTATATTGGAATGGGGAGGTGGATAGAATATAGAAATGAGAAAATCAATAGCTCAGAATAGCTTACATTTACTATTCTGGAAATTAGTGTAGCAATGGATGTTACTAACTAAGGCTGAAGATAATAGTAATTGAATCAGGTAGGTAGGTAGATGGGTGTGTTGTCAATATTAATTGATATGTCTGGCAGGGAAACACACAGTGGGAATATTTTGCTGATTACTGACTTCAAGAAAGAGAGAGTACAGGAAGCAGAAGACTTGTGCTTGGATAGTTAGGCTCACAAGATGTTAAAATAGTACGATCAGAAGCAGTGAGACAGACCTGGGTGTCATTCAATCAGAATCATACGTGGTGTGATGATTTTTTTCACATCCAGAGAATTACTAGTATTACCAATGAGGAGCAAAATGCGGGACATTCTCTTCCCAAAGCATTTCAAATAATTTGTTTCTCATTGCACAGGAATTAAATTATATTGCATGTAGAATTAGCTGCTAATTTGAACCTTTGCCCCTGCTTTCCATTTCACTTATTTTTTAATGTTTCCTTCCTAGAGTTGGGCCGAACCTCCGATTTTAGGTTCGTGAACCTGGTTCGCGAACTTCCGCGGAAGGTTCGGTTCGCGTTAAAGTTCGCGAACCGCAATAGACTTCAACGGGGATGCGAACTTTGAAAAAAAAAATAATTATGCTGGCCACAAAAGTGATGGAAAAGATGTTTCAAGGGGTCTAACACCTGGAGGGGGGCATGGCGGAGTGGGATACATGCCAAAAGTCCCCGGGAAAAATCTGGATTTGACGCAAAGCAGCGTTTTAAGGGCAGAAATCACATTGAATGCTAAATGACAGGCCTAAAGTGCTTTCAAACATCTTGCATGTGTATACATCAATCGGGTAGTGTAATTAAGGTACTGCTTCACACTGACACACCAAACTCACCGTGTAATGCAGCGCAAACAGCTGTTTGTGTAGTGACGGCCGTGCTGGACTGGTGCGCACCTTGACGAGAGTGCAGGTTTTGGTGGCTTTACAGCCCATATGGTCGCCTGGCTGATGTAGCTGAATGACAGAACAGTGACTGTCCAGCTGATCAAATTTGGTCTGACCACAATGAGGCAACGACCTTATTATCGTGGGTGTGCCCCCCGAGACACTCATCTAGGCGCCGGTCATTGCTTCATTGTGATACGCAAGCCCCTTCACCACGGCAAGGTAATGATCACGAAGGGGAATGGGCGCATGTACATGCCTTTTCTTTTGTTGTTGCAGCTGCCCGCAGTGCAGCCAGAAAAATTAGGCAGTCATGTACACGCACCAGAAAAATTATTACAGCGGCCGCTGCTAGCAGCGGCCTAAAAAATTCAGCAATCCGCCTGGAGTCCCGGACCCTGTTGGTGGTGGCGGAGAAGGTAGTCAAGCGGCCTGCAGGCAGACATGCTGTGTGGAGGGACTGGGAGCGACTTAGTCTTCTTGGGGCAGGCCAGGCAGCCAGTCACACGGCGTGCAGGCAGAGATGCTGCGTGTGCGGGGACTGACTTAGTCTTGGGGCGGGCAGCAGCCCTCCGGGATCCATGCCTCATTCATTTTGATAAAGGTGAGGTACTTAACACTTTTGTGACTTAGGCGACTTCTCTTCTCTGTGACAATGCCTCCAGCTGCGCTGAAGGTCCTTTCTGACAGGACGCTTGCGGCAGGGCAGGAGAGAAGTTGGATGGCAAATTGGGACAGCTCTGGCCACAGGTCAAGCCTGCGCACCCAGTAGTTCAAGGGTTCCTCATCGCTGTTCACAGCAGTGTCTACATCCACACTTAAGGCCAGGTAGTCGGCTACCTGCCGTTCCAGGCGTTGGTGGAGGGTGGATCCGGAAGGGCTACGGTGAGGCGTTGGACTAAAGAACGTCCGCATGTCCGACATCACCATGAGATCGCTGGAGCGTCCTGTCTTTGACTGCGTGGACACGGGAGGAGGATTAGTGGCAGTGGTACCTTGCTGGCGTTGTGCCGTCACCCTTAAAGGCATTGTAAAGCATAGTTGACAGCTGGTTCTGCATGTGCTGCATCCTTTCCACCTTCCGGTGAGTTGGTAACAGGTCCGCCACTTTGTGCCTGTACCGAGGGTCTAGTAGTGTGGCCACCCAGTACAGCTTATTCCCCTTGAGGTTTTTTATACGGGGGTCCCTCAACAGGCAGGACAGCATAAAAGATGACATCTGCACAAAGTCGGATCCAGTACCCTCCATCTCCTCTTGCTCTTCCTCAGTGACGTCAGGTAAGTCAACCTCCTCCCCCCAGCCGCGAACAATACCACGGGAAGGTTGAGCAGCACAAGCCCCTTGCGATGCCTGCTGAGGTTGTTCTCCTGCCGCTGTCCCCTCCTCCTCCTCCTCCCCCAAAGAAACACCTTGCTCATCATCCTCTGAGTCTGACTCGTCTTCTGCACACGACTTCTCTTCTTCCTCCTCCTCCCCCCTCTGTGCTGCCGCAGGTGTTGAGGAAACAGCTGGGTCTGATGAAAATTGGTCCCATGCCTGTTCCTGCCGTAACGGTTCCTGGTCACGCTCATTCACAGCTTCATCCGCCACTCTACGCACATCACGCTCCAAGAAGTAAGCGTAGGGAATTAAGTCGCTGATGGTGCCCTCACTGCGGCTCACCAGGTTGGTCACCTCCTCAAATGGCCGCATGAGCCTGCATGCATTTTCCATCAGTGTCCAGTTGTCGGGCCAGAACATCCCCATCTTCCCAGACTGTTTCATTCTACTGTAGTTGTAGAGGTAGTGGGTCACGGCTTTCTTCTGTTCTAGCAGGCGGGAGAACATGAGCAGGGTCGAGTTCCAGCGAGTCGGGCTATTGCAAATGAGGCGTCTCACCGGCATGTTGTTTTTGTGCTGAATTTCCGCAAAGCGTGCCATGACTGTGTAAGACCGCCTCAAATGCCCACAGAACTTCCTGGCCTGCTTCAGGACATTCGCTAAGCCAGGGTACTTTGCCACAAATCTTTGAACCACTAGATTCATGACATGTGCCATGCAGGGTATGTGTGTCAGCTTCCCTATATGCAAAGCGGCAAGCAGATTGCTGCCGTTGTCGCACACCACGTTGCCTATCTCCAGGTGGTGCGGGGTCAGCCACTCATCCACCTGTTTCTTAAGAGCAGCCAGGAGAGCTGCTCCAGTGTGACTCTCCGCTTTGAGACAAGACATGTCTAAGATGGCGTGACAGCGTCGTACCTGGCATGCAGCATAGGCCCTGCGGAGCTGGGGCTGTGTAGCTGGAGAGGAGAACTGCCACTCAGCCAAGGAGGAGGAGGACAGCGAAGAGCATGTAGCAGGAGGAGAGGAGGTGGCAGGAGGCCTGCCTGCAAGCCGTGGAGGTGTCACAATTTGGTCCGCTGCGCCCTGCTTGCCATCGTTCACCACCAGGTTCACCCAATGGGCTGTGTAGGTAATGTAGCGGCCCTGCCCGTGCTTGGCAGACCAGGCATCCGTGGTCAGGTGTACCCTTGACCCAACGCTCTTCGCAAGAGATGACACCACTTGCCTCTCAACTTCACGGTGCAGTTGGGGTATGGCCTTTCTCGAAAAATAAGTGCGGCCTGGCATCTTCCACTGCGGTGTTCCGATGGCCACAAATTTACGGAAGGCCTCAGAGTCCACCAGCCGGTATGGTAACAGCTGCCGAGCTAACAGTTCCGCCACGCCAGCTGTCAGACGCCGGGCAAGGGGGTGACTGGCCGAAATTGGCTTCTTCCGCTCAAACATTTCCTTCACGGACACCTGACTGCTGCTGTGGGCAGAGGAGCAGGAACCGCTCAAGGGCAGAGGCGGAGTGGAGGAGGGTGCCTGTGAAGGTGGAAGGGAGAAAGCGGCAGAAGCAGATAATGCACCTGATGGAGGAGGAAGAGGAGAAGGAGGGTGGCTTTGCTTTTGTGTGCTGCTGCTGCTTTTGCTCAGGTGGCCATCCCATTGCTGTTTGTGCCTTTTCTCCAGGTGCCTTCGTAAGGCACTTGTCCCTACGTGAGTGTTGGCCTTTCCACGGCTCAATTTTTGTTAGCAGAGCGAACAGATGGCTTTGGTCCGATCTGAGGCACACACATTAAAAAATTTCCACACCGCTGAGCCACCCTGGGATGTGGGCACTATGGGGACCTCAGCAGCTGATGCTGAAGGGCAAGTTGGCTGGCTGTACATAGGTGGCGATACATGGTGCCGGACTCTGCCACCAGCTGTTTCTGACGAAGAGCTGCCCCAGCTTCTTTCAGCAACTTCTCTCCTCCTACTACTCTCTGACTCCCCCTCTGAACTGTCCCCCTCTTCATCCCCTCTATTGGGAACATACAGAGGATCCCTATTACCGTCATCATCGTAGTCATCCTGCCCAGCTTCGCTTGCCTCAGACAAATCCAAACTTGCACCATCAGTAGGTCCTTCATCCTCCTGACACGTTACATCCATAGTGTTGCCGCGTAACTCAGACATATGAGCTGGTGAAAATTCATCTGGCTGTAACAACAATGGCTGTGCATCAGTGATTTCAACACTAAATAATTCTTGAGGAGTGTCAAATGCAGCGGAAGTGGTGCTAGTAGTAGCACTGGTGGCTGAGCAAGATGAGGTGTTCTGTGTCGCTAAATACTCAACCACGTCCTGACAATCTTGGGAGGTGATGGGACGTGCCTTCTTCCGAGCACTGTACTGTGGGCCAGGTCCACACGAAATTACATTTACACGACCTCGCGCAGACCTGCCGGGTGGCCTTCCTCTGCCTCTGGCACTACCTCTTCCTCTACCTGTTTTGTCCATATCGGGTATGCACGGAGTGGTATATCACACTGCGTGCACTCACGTAGGTAGGTGGGTTCACTTAACTGCACAGGTATGCGCACTGATGCGGTGGGTTCACTGAACAGAACAGGTATACAGTGGCGGGTTCACAGAACAGGTATGCAGTGGCGGGTCCACTGAACAGAACAGGTATGCAGTGGCGGGTTCACTAAACAGAACAGGTATACAGTGGCGGGTTCACTAAACAGAACAGGTATACAGTGGCGGGTTCACTAAACAGAACAGGTATACAGTGGCGGGTTCACAGAACAGGTATGCAGTGGCAGGTTCACTGAACACAACAGGTATGCAGTGGCGGGTTCACTGAACAGGTATACAGTGGCGGGTCCACTGAACAGAACAGGTATGCAGTGGCGGGTTCACTAAACAGAACAGGTATGCAGTGGCGGGTTCACTAAACAGAACAGGTATACAGTGGCGGGTTCACAGAACAGGTATGCAGTGGCAGGTTCACTGAACACAACAGGTATGCAGTGGCGGGTTCACTGAACAGGTATACAGTGGCGGGTCCACTGAACAGAACAGGTATGCAGTGGCGGGTTCACTAAACAGAACAGGTATACAGTGGCGGGTTCACTAAACAGAACAGGTATACAGTGGCGGGTTCACAGAACAGGTATGCAGTGGCAGGTTCACTGAACACAACAGGTATGCAGTGGCGGGTTCACTGAACAGGTATACAGTGGCGGGTCCACTGAACAGAACAGGTATGCAGTGGCGGGTTCACTAAACAGAACAGGTATACAGTTGCGGGTTCACTAAACAGAACAGGTATACAGTGGCGGGTTCACAGAACAGGTATGCAGTGGCAGGTTCACTGAACACAACAGGTATGCAGTGGCGGGTTCACTGAACAGGTATACAGTGGCGGGTCCACTGAACAGAACAGGTATGCAGTGGCGGGTTCACTAAACAGAACAGGTATACAGTGGCGGGTTCACTAAACAGAACAGGTATACAGTGGTGGGTTCACTAAACAGAACAGGTATACAGTGGCGGGTTCACAGAACAGGTATGCAGTGGCAGGTTCACTGAACACAACAGGTATGCAGTGGCGGGTTCACTGAACAGGTATACAGTGGCGGGTCCACTGAACAGAACAGGTATGCAGTGGCGGGTTCACTAAACAGAACAGGTATACAGTGGCGGGTTCACTAAACAGAACAGGTATACAGTGGCGGGTTCACAGAACAGGTATGCAGTGGCAGGTTCACTGAACACAACAGGTATGCAGTGGCGGGTTCACTGAACAGGTATACAGTGGCGGGTTCACAGAACAGGTATGCAGTGGCAGGTTCACTGAACACAACAGGTATGCAGTGGCGGGTTCACTGAACAGGTATACAGTGGCGGGTCCACTGAACAGAACAGGTATGCAGTGGCGGGTTCACTAAACAGAACAGGTATATAGTGGCGGGTTCACTAAACAGAACAGGTATACAGTGGCGGGTTCACAGAACAGGTATGCAGTGGCAGGTTCACTGAACACAACAGGTATGCAGTGGCGGGTTCACTGAACAGGTATACAGTGGCGGGTCCACTGAACAGAACAGGTATGCAGTGGCGGGTTCACTAAACAGAACAGGTAATACAGTGGCGGGTTCACTAAACAGAACAGGTATACAGTGGCGGGTTCACTAAACAGAACAGGTATACAGTGGCGGGTTCACAGAACAGGTATGCAGTGGCGGGTTCACTAAACAGAACAGGTATACAGTGGCGGGTTCACTGAACAGGTATACAGTGGCGGGTCCACTGAACAGAACATGTATGCAGTGGCGGGTTCACTAAACAGAACAGGTAATACAGTGGCGGGTTCACTAAACAGAACAGGTATACAGTGGCGGGTTCACAGAACAGGTATGCAGTGGCAGGTTCACTGAACACAACAGGTATGCAGTGGCGGGTTCACTGAACAGGTATACAGTGGCGGGTCCACTGAACAGAACAGGTATGCAGTGGCGGGTTCACTAAACAGAACAGGTATACAGTGGCGGGTTCACTAAACAGAACAGGTATACAGTGGCGGGTTCACTAAACAGAACAGGTATGCAGTGGCGGGTTCACAGAACAGGTATGCAGTGGCAGGTTCACTGAACACAACAGGTATGCAGTGGCGGGTTCACTGAACAGGTATACAGTGCCGGGTCCACTGAACAGAACAGGTATGCAGTGGCGGGTTCACTAAACAGAACAGGTATACAGTGGCGGGTTCACTAAACAGAACAGGTATACAGTGGCGGGTTCACAGAACAGGTATGCAGTGACAGGTTCACTGAACACAACAGGTATGCAGTGGCGGGTTCACTGAACAGGTATACAGTGGCGGGTCCACTGAACAGAACAGGTATGCAGTGGCGGGTTCACTAAACAGAACAGGTATACAGTGGCGGGTTCACTAAACAGAACAGGTATACAGTGGCGGGTTCACAGAACAGGTATGCAGTGGCAGGTTCACTGAACACAACAGGTATGCAGTGGCGGGTTCACTGAACAGGTATACAGTGGCGGGTCCACTGAACAGAACAGGTATGCAGTGGCGGGTTCACTAAACAGAACAGGTATACAGTGGCGGGTTCACTAAACAGAACAGGTATACAGTGGCGGGTTCACAGAACAGGTATGCAGTGGCAGGTTCACTGAACACAACAGGTATGCAGTGGCGGGTTCACTGAACAGGTATACAGTGGCGGGTTCACAGAACAGGTATGCAGTGGCAGGTTCACTGAACACAACAGGTATGCAGTGGCGGGTTCACTGAACAGGTATACAGTGGCGGGTCCACTGAACAGAACAGGTATGCAGTGGCGGGTTCACTAAACAGAACAGGTATACAGTGGCGGGTTCACTAAACAGAACAGGTATGCAGTGGCGGGTTCACAGAACAGGTATGCAGTGGCAGGTTCACTGAACACAACAGGTATGCAGTGGCGGGTTCACTGAACAGGTATACAGTGGCGGGTCCACTGAACAGAACAGGTATGCAGTGGCGGGTTCACTGAACAGGTATACAGTGGCGGGTCCACTGAACAGAACAGGTATGCAGTGGCGGGTTCACTGAACAGGTATGCAGTGGTGGGTTCACAGAACAGGTATGCAGTGATGGGTTCACAGCACAGGTATGCAGTGGTGGGTTCAATGAACAGGTATACAGTGGCGGGTCCACTGAACAGAACAGGTATGCAGTGGCAGGTTCACTGAACAGGTATGCAGTGGTGGGTTCACAGCACAGGTATGCAGTGGTGGGTTCACAGCACAGGTATGCAGTGGTGGGTTCACAGCACAGGTATGCAGTGGTGGGTTCACAGCACAGGTATGCAGTGGTGGGTTCACAGCACAGGTATGCAGTGGTGGGTTCACAGAACAGGTATGCAGCCAGACAGGAACAAGTTAAGCCTAACTAATCTTTCCCTGAGAGACAGTCTGCAGCAGCTCGCCCTACTCTCACTAACGCAGGCAGCACACGAGTGACCGTAATGGCCGCCGCTGCCTGCCTTATATAAGGGGGGGTGGGGCTCCAGGGGCTAGTGTAGCCTAATTGGCTACACTGGGCCTGCTGACTGTGATGTAGAGGGTCAAAGTTGACCCTCCATGTGCATTATGGGGCGAACCGAACTTCCGCAAAGGTTCGCCTGCGGGACGCGAACGCGAACCACGGAAGTTCGCATGGAACCGTTCGCAGGCGAACCGTTCGGCCCAACTCTATTCCTTCCTTGAAGTGGATCCAGCACTGGAATTCTAGGTCTGCCCACATCCCTTTCAATGCATCATTTAGAGTTTGGGTATTCAGTACGTTTATCTTTATGGGTTTATTTATGTATTTATTTTTGAGGGCCGAAAAGCCTGTTCTTACCACTGAAGCCAACGCCAAAGACAGAGCAAAGACACAGGCTGACTGCCAGCGAAATGAAACAGCACTGATTCTAAATAGGTTGCCACAAATTTACTGAAGTTTGATCTTACTTTTCTAAACTACTTCAAACGATTTCACTTGCGAGGTGCTTAACCTCCTTAGTGGTATGCTCGACACTGTGCCGGGCATACCGCTCTCTGCCCCCTCGGAGTCCCCCAGAATTAATTAATTTGCTCCCATGGCTGTAAAAGCTTTAGCTAGCACTAGGCTAGCTAGTGAAGGTGTCCGGCACCCCCCAATCGCCTGCGATCCCCCCGATCCCCCCGTTTATACATTACCCAGCCTGGATCCAGCGATCGCACAGCCTCCCTGCACAGCTTCGGTCTCTCTATGGGGAGGATCGGGTTTGCGCATGACGTCATGTGCGAGCCTCCCCATAGTGAAGACCGGAGCTGTGTGGGGAGGCTGTGCGATCGCTGGATCCAGGCTGGGTAATGTATAAACTGGCTGGATCGGGGGGTGCCGGACACCTTTACTAGCTAACCTAGTGCTAGCTAAAGCTTTTACAGCGATGGGAGCAAATTAATTAATCTTGAGGCTACAAACTAACAAAACCCCTAGAGTGGCGTAATGCTCAGGAGGTTAAAACGTTATTGTTTAGATAAGATGAGAGAAAGATTTTTAAAAAAAGTTATTTGTGATTTCTAGTGGGCCATAGCCCAAAAGGAATCAGGGCCAGAGAGTGCATTAATCAAGCAAAACACCAGGTAGCCCAGCATCACCATTCACTGTGAGCCAGGCCAACCCTGCATCACTGCCAGCCAGGTCAGCCCAACAGCACCACAGCATAACCACCAGCCATGCCAGCATAGCAACACCGCAGCATCACTGCCAGCCAGATCAGCCCAGCATCACTGCCAGCCTGGCCAACCCAGCATCACTGCCAGGCCACAGCATCACCGTCAGCCCAACACCACTTCCAGCTAGGCCACAGCACCCAGTCAGGGTAGCACAGTGTCACCTCCTGCCAGCTCAGCATCACCACGGGCTGAGCAACACTGCCAGCCAGGCTTCAGCATCACCACCAGGCCAGAACTATGACTGATTATGTACTTGTCTAAAGAGCTGTGTTTTAAGGATGTCTTTGAAGGTTTCCAGGCTTAAAGAGAACCCGAGGTGGGAATTACTAATACTATTGGGGCACAGAGGCTGGTTGCGCTCCCTAAGACCAGCCTCTGTTGCCCCATCGTATGCCTCCATGTCCCCCCTGCTCGCCGCTATAGACCCCGCAGTGCTGGCGACACGCAGCGCGGCGCCAGCACAATGTTTACCTAAGCGCTGTCAGCCAGTGCCGCGTCCCCACCTCCTTCGCATCGCCGCTACCCACCCGCGTCACTTCCCTCCTATCAGCGGGAGGGAAGGGACACGGGCGGGTGCGCCGATGCGGAGGAGGCGGGGGAGCGGCGCTGACAGACAGCGCTAAGGTAAACATTGTGCTGGCGACACGCTGCGTGTCGCCAGCACTGCGGGGTCTATAGCGGCAAGCAGGGGGGACATGGAGGCATACGATGGGGCAACAGAGGCTGGTCTTAGGGAGCGCAACCAGCCTCTGTGCCCCAATAGTATTAGTAATTCCCACCTCGGGTTCTCTTTAAAGCATGGAGAGAAAAGGTGTTTTAGATAAGTCCACAGGAGAGGTGGCACTCATGAGAAGTCTAGGATGCGAATGTGAGACGAGTTGACCAAACTGGAGGACAGGTGGATCTCATGGAAAGAGTGAAGATACAGGGAGGAAAAATATCTGGAATTAGTGAGGAAATTTACGGAGAGTTCAACTTAATGTGGAGCTAATCCCAAAATTTCCTCACTAATTCCAGATATTATTCCTCCCTGTATCTATGGCCCACTAGAAATCACAAATAACTTTTTTTAAAAAAGCTTTCTCTCATCTTATCTAAATAACGTTTTAACCTCCTGAGCATTACGCCGCTCTAGGGGTTTTGTTAGTTTGTGCCCTCAAGATTAATTAATTTGCTCACATGGCTGTAAAAGCTTTAGCTAGCACTAGGTTAGCTAGTAAAGGTGTCCGGCACCCCCCGATCCGCCCAGTTAATACATTACCCAGTCTGGATCCAGCGATCGGCGCAGCCTCCCTGCACAGCTCCGGTCTTCACTATGGGGAGGATCGCACATGACGTCATGCGCAAACCCGATCCTCCCCATAGAGAGACCGAAGCTGTGCAGGGAGGCTGTGCGATCGCTGGATCCAGGCTGGGCAATGTATAAACGGGGGGATCGGGGGGGGTCGCAGGTCGATCGGGGGGTGCCGGACACCTTTACTAGCTAGCCTAGTGCTAGCTAAAGCTTTTACAGCCATGTGAGCAAATGAATTCATTCTGGGGGACTCCGGAGGACAGAGAGCGGTATGCCCGGCACAGTGTCGAGCATACCACTGAGGAGGTTAAGCACCTCGCAAGTGAAAACGTTTGAAGTAGTTTAGAAAAGTAAGATCAAACTTCAGTAAATTTGTGTCAACTTAGAATTTGTGGCTATTTAGAATCAGTGCTGTTTCATTTCTGTGGCAGTCAGCCTGTGTCTTTGCTCTGTCTTTGGCGTTGGCTTCAGTGGTAAGAACAGGCTTTTCAGCCCTCAAAAATAAATACATAAATAAACCCATAAAGCTAAACGTACTGAATACCCAAACTCTAAATGATGCATTGAAAGGGATGTGGGCAGACCTAGAATTCCAGTGCTGGATCCACTTCAAGGAAGGAAACATTAAAAAATAAGTGAAATGGAAAGCAGGGGCAAAGGTTCTCTTTAACAGTTCTCAAATTAGCAGCTAATTCTACATGCAATATAATTTAATTTCTGTGGAATGAGAAACAAATTATTTGAAATGCTTTGGGAAGAGAATGTCCCGCATTTTGCTCCTCTTTGGTAATACTAGTAATTCTCTGGACGTGAAAAAAATCACACCACGCATGATTCTGATTGAATGACACCCAGGTCTGTCTCACTGCTTCTGATCGTACTATTTTAACATCTTGTGAGCCTTACTATCCAAGCACAAGTCTTCTGCTTCCTGTACTCTCTCTTTCTTGAAGTCAGTAATCAGCAAAATATTTCCACTGTGTGTTTCCCTGTCAGACATAACAATTAATATTGACAACACACCCATCTACCTACCTACCTGATTCAATTACTATTATCTTCAGCCTTAGTTAGTAACATCCATTGCTACACTAATTTCCAGAATAGTAAATGTAAGCTCTTCTGGGCTATTGATTTTTTCATTTCTATATTCTATCCACCTCCCCATTCCAATATACAGGACTTATCATGTGCCTGTTTTCTTCTCTGCAACAACCTTACCAAGTGAAAAAGACACATGAAACCAAGAGCGAATAATATAGTGTAGTATATATTAGTTCTCAAATTGGACCAAGAGAAATAAACAAGGGTTTTACTCACAAGTGTAGGTCACCACAAAAGGTGACCCCTGGGAAGGCAGGCGAGGAGAATAAACCCAAACCCACTGAGGATGAGAAGTCATTCTCTGGGATGCAAAGGTTAAAACCAGTGATGAGCGAAAATACCAATATTCTTTTCACATTAACTTTCGCAAATGTTTAATATGATTTTTGACTGAAAATAAGTTTCATGTTTTTTGCTCTTTTCGCACATTTTCATGGTACATTTTTCACAGTAAAAATTTGTACGATATAAATATAGGGTTTTTTTTTCTTGCAAGATAAAAAATATAGTTTTGCAAACATTCATTAAAAAAATATTTTTTTTTTTGCGTTTTCGTGAACAACGCAAACATGCAAAAATACAAGCTATTTTGGGGAAAATTTTCTCAAAATTGAATAATAGCATTTTCAATACAAAAATTACTTTGGTGAAAATTCACAAGCAACACTGGTAACAACTCTTCCCAAGATGGTAAACAGTTTTGTAGCAGGATAACAGAGGTGCCAGGTAGAGTAAAATTTATTAAAATCGTTAAAAAGGGCGAAGTGGGTGGACTTACCTCCCTTCTAGAAGAAATGGCCAGACAAAGGGCAGTTTGAAGTAACATTTAATAATAACTCCAAAAGGGCAACACGTTTCATGGGTAACAGTCCCGCTTCTGTTATCCTGCTACAAAATAATTTAATCCACCCTTGGTGGAGGGGTGCATCCCCACTTTTTCCTATCTACAGAGAGCGACTTCTTAGACCTGAGCGGGGTCAGGTTATAATTCTCCCCGGCTTCTCGCCCAGTGGTTGCCTTGGTGGCGACCTACCTTTGTGAGTATAATCACCTTCTTTATCACCAGATACCATTACATTAACATACTACACCATATTGGGCTCTCGGTTTCCCTCTCTTCACAAGATGGTAAACAGGATCAAGATGGGATAACAGAGGTGCCAATGGGTATAACAAATTTTAAAAACAGTTTAAAATGGGTGAGGTGGACTCACCTCACCAGGTATAGGCCTGCAGGGAATTAACCATCCCTGCTTGGTACTCCAGGTCCTGCTGGATACTGGATGGTCACTCTCCTGTAGTATGATAGACTTTCCAGAAAAACTGCACAGCTATTACCTCCAAAGGAGGTCTGACTGGCAATGGGTAGGATGGAGCGCCCAATGTGTGTTCTATTTTAGTATTTTAAAATACAAATAAAAAAATATATAATAAAAAGAGAGGTAATTGCCTACCTCTCCAGAAGATAGACACAGTGTAGGTACTTTTGCATGCAGTGTGCTTCATGATCACTATAAAAACAATTGTGATCGGTTACAAAAAAAAAAAAAAAAATCATGGCAAGCCAATCCGTCTACCATATCCTCCAGATATCAGCTATTTGGGAATGTGGTAGTCTAATCTTTCTTGTAGACGTGACAGTTATCACTTAAGCAAGGAGAAATCAACTAAATTAGAGGGTAGTCATCACATATTTATGGGTACCACCAGAAGGGGATATTAGCTTACATTGATCAGTATTCAGATACACAGTGTTCTTTATCTGAATTCTAATGGCTGTTCCATTTGATCAAGTAAGCAAATAAAACAAAGTAGAGTGCATATGAGGTAAGCGTGAGATACTGATGGACTTCCAGACAGAAGTCATAAATTACTTTAGGATATAAAACTGCAGCTCTGGAGCACCTAAACTAAGGTTCAAGGAGACAGCAAGACTAATCTTTTGCTAAGTAAAAGAAAAATACTTTGATGGTGCAGTTCTATAAATTATGGATGTATCTACGAGTTGCTTTTTTTGCATTTATATTCTTCTCGGTATAATAAAGTGGCACTTGTCAAAAAATGAAAAATGTTGACCAATATCAGCCTTGCTTGTTTTTCTCAAGTGCACATCTATAAGATATAAACTAAATATTATTTTTCTCTTGACATTGAAGGAATGACAAGTCAATGGTCATTGCAAACCAGCATATAATCTTTACCAAGTTATTTATGGGACATTTATTCTGAGCAGTGAAGGTCCTTTTTAAAGTGAGCTGGGAATTTTTGACACTACTTTTATTTCCTATCCAGTAAAATCATACAGGCATGTAATAAACTGAAGCTAATTTACAATTTAAAACAGTATTAACATAGTTAACCCCACCATTCCCCAGGATTAAAAAAATATATAATCCACAGTCCAAGTAATACTTCTTTCCATATAATAGTGGTACAAACTGTGCCCGAAAAATAATATTGCCCAATGTCCAGGGTTGTACAAAGGAGTTTGACTTGCCACTGGGGAGTTTTTTGACTTAATTTGGTGAAGTGACTCTCTTCACAACTCCACTTGGGATAAAAAATCCATTTAAGTACCAAACATTATCTGCCGAGGATCAGAATTACCTCTCAGTTGAACAGTTGAACTGGTGTCTATCTTCTGGAGAGGTATGCAATTACCTCTCTTTTTATTATATAATTTTTTATTTGTATTTTAAAATACTAAAATAGAACACACATTGTGCACCTCCATCCTACCCATTGCAAGTCAGGCCTCCTTTGGAGGTAATAGCTGTGCAGTTTTTCTGTAAAGTCTATCATACTACAGTAGAGCGACCATCCAGTATCCAGCAGGACCTGTAGTACCAAGCAGGGATGGTTAATTCCCTGCAGGTCTATACGGTGGTTGCAGGAACTGCAACCCACCTTTGTGAGTATATAACCATATAAGTTTATCCTCCCTATACCTGACGATACTGCACCATTGGGGTCTCAGTCTCTCCCAACTTCTCACCTAGGTATTCTTGGCCCTTACAAGAATCACCAAATAAAAAAACCTACAGAAAGCACAGAGGTATGTTTATGCTGGATCCACATACCTCTGTGCATTCTTTGTTCATCTCATTTTTCCCCTGGTCTCTGTATTCACTAAAAAATCTGACTTTTGTCTCAGGTCAAAATTTCAGACAGGAAGAGGACGGCATGCTGAAATATTCCCTTTTATCACCCTCACTGTACTTCCTGTCGGAAAAATTGACTTTAGCCAATTATGGTAACCAGGGAAAACAAGGAGAGAAACAGACAATGCACAGAGGTATGTAAATCCAGCATCAACATACCTCTGTCTTTACCTCAGGTAGCTTTGACATTGTGTCAGGTGTGCTTTAAAGGGAACCTAAACTGAAAAGGATATGCATTTTTCATTTTAAAATAATACCAGTTGCCCGACTCTCCTGCTGATCCTATGTCTCTAATACTTCTAGCCACAGCCCCTCAACAAGCATGCAGATAAGGTGCTCCGACTGAAGTCAGACTGGATTAGCAGCATGCTTGTTTCAGGTGTGTGATTCAGTCACTACTACATCCATAGAGATGAGCAGTGCTGCCAGGCAACTGGTATTGTTTAAAAGGAAATATCCATATCTCTCTCAGTTTAGGTTCCCTTTAATGCACTGCATGATCTAATGGGACTGGTTGTTCTCAGCATAGGGAGCAAGGGCCTATCTGTTGGGGTCATACAGCAAGTGTGACCATCGTGATCCCACCACTCATGTGGTCATAATTAACACCTTATCTGGAAGGCAGACTCCAGAAATAGAGGTCTGGAGGAAGGGTAAATAGTTGGGCTTCCCACAACTCTGGTCCCCCCAGTGGTTGAAGGGGCTGCTCTGCCTTTAGTTAAGCCCTAGTAGGGATCATTCTCCACATCAGATAATGTGAAACTTCTTTTTTTTATCACTGATTTAGAAATAATTATGCATTTTTTGTAAACTCTAAAACCATACAGGTAGTCCCCGGTTAACGAACAAGATAGAGTCTGTAGGTTTGTTCTTAACCTGAATCTGTTCTTAAGTCAGAACAATGTGCTATCCCTGTCCCCTGTACCCCCTCTGTGCCCCCCTGTGCCTTTAGTGCCCCCCTCTGTGTCACCTCTGCCCTCTGTGCCTGCTTATACAAGTTTAAAAGCCATTTTTCTTAGAATTTTTTAAAATCGATTTTCTCAAAAACTACAAGACCAATTTGAAAAAATGTTTTTGGGCTTGTTCCCGTGGAAACACTGAATCCATGCCGTTTGTATCGGTGGGCCGTTCATAAGTCGGGCATTCATAAGTCGGGGACTACCATAATTAGGAATAGAGAGAGAATTTTAAACACCATCCTTTCTGGCATGCAGTGTAAAGTTCAAGGGATTCTCTGGGACCACGGTTAGCATGCAGGAGACATGTAATGTATGTGATAGTCTGGTTTATTTAAGCCAAGACAAACAGAAATATGCTTTTCTTCAGCAAAAGGCTCCCCCACAGGTAACTCAAATATCTTATTTCAGAGAAACCTCAGAGATCAGAAAACAGTCCAGTTTGGGCAAAATAAAATTTAGATCCAGTAAGAAAATCCACTGTAGTCAGAGTTCAGGAGACAAACACACATCTACCTCACCCGCTGCACTCTTAATCAGCTCACCCCCTTCTCAGAGCTTCAGATAAATGCTTTATGGCTACTTTCAAAACCGAGCATGGACTAAGGTGGAAAAGGGAGGCCCACCCAGTTACCTTCCTTCCCTGTTCCAGAGCTCCGGGACCCTGCAACATCCTGATTAAAACATAGCAACCGATGGTTGCCAAACTACCCCGGCTCCTTCACCAGGTCCCGCCTGTCTTTAAGGGGCCATTGCCTAAAATAAGGCAGAACATATCTGCCATCAAGGACCCGACTCTGGAGTCCTGTATGGCAGCTACCAATGGACCATAAAGTTCAGTTAAAGTGGTATTAAACTCTAAAAAATGAAAATCTATAAAACCATTGCATTGTGTTAATTAAAGTAATATCTATAAGACACAATAATTGTATTAACTGTTCAAGAGTAAAAAAAAACAGTTTACACTGGTTATTTCATGCCTTTGCTGAAAAGGCTGTTATCTTAATTGTGTTGCTGATAAATTACAATCAAAATGCACCGAGGAAGAAGTGATTTTTAAAAAAAAACAAACATAAAGCAAGGCCTTTACTACTGACTCCTGAAAAGATTTGGTCAGGGTGCCTGGCTCTTCTACTGATCACATATGCTATTGCTCCGTTGTTATTGCCTGATGAAGCGTGATCAAACCTGCGAAACGCGTTGCATATTTGGAGTTCATTAATAAAATACATTCACTGTCTTTACTACAGTCGTTGTGTGTCTACTTGAAGGAGGTAAGTCCACCACTACCTCCTCTATTTACCAAGAATTTGGTTTTTAAGCTCATTTAGCTTCCTTTTATCCTCTTAGCGCCTCTGTTCTCCTGCATAATATTGAGTCCACCCTGGGTGGAGGGTTGAACCCCCTTTTTCTCATCTACAGAGAGCGACTTCTTATTCCTGAGTGGGGTCAGGAAAATCTCCCGACCTGCCTTTACAGTGGTTGCCTAATGGTAACCCTGGTTTGTGAGTATTGATATTTACTCTATCTAGTAACCATTTACCAGTACATATTACACTATTGGGGCTCTTGGTGTTCCTTGTTTTTAAAGTAAAATACAAGAGCAGATTGTGCTTTAATGCTTCCCAACCTTAAAATGATATTATGGCAAGCCAATAAAAACATACCAATCTCTTCAACGACAAAACAAAGAAAAGTTTTGAGATCCATTTATGAAAATAAAATGGCTCAATTTGTGTTCTCTTTCTCTAAACAAATAATTTACTTTCACTAGTTTGTGCAATTAATAAATGTCAAAATGAATTTAGCAGGATGTAAATTACCAACATGAAGCAAATTTGGACACTAATTGAATTTGGTGCTCAGCTAAATGAACAAATTCAGATAGAAGAAAAAAGGAGCGAAAAAGTCACGTCTGCAAATTTGCAGAGTTTGATCCAGGCACCCCTTGTGGTCAGATGTGTTACCATCTGACACATGAGATGTTACTAGAGGCAAATTAAGGTAGACAGAGCAATGCATATCTTAATAACTACAGAACATAAGTCATTAAAATCTATGGAGAAAAAACAAAACCTTAACTCTGAGAATAAATGCATACGTGACCTAAACACAACATTTCTCCACAAGTATATTTTCATTTTCCCTTTAAGAAATGTAATACTGTTGTTTATAGCTGATGTTTAGCCTTAAACTCATGTGTTATTGCTGAGAGGAACAATGCATGAGTAAAAGTATGATGTTATAACACTTCATCTTTGACTGATACACTCTAAACCATCAATCCAAGATCAATCTTTGGGGGAGGGAAGAGAGGTTAAAGGAGTGTGCACAGAATTTAGAGAATATGTTAAAGGGTTTCATATTTCATTAAATGTGATATAATTAAATGTTCAAATAATAAAAAGTTAAAAACCTAGTATAGGCAGTCACCCATTCACAAACAGGTTCCATTCTGAGGGGTTGCAATGTGCTCAGTCGTGTATTATACATACCGTGGATACATAGTTTACATTCAGATAACTCAGGATTTGGACACACAGACACAGTACAGCAAAGTCCCCGTTATCTGGAATTTAGGCAACCCAAAGTCTCAAATAATTCGGCATGCCTCACGGATAACGGGGACTTTGTATTTGGGGGAGTTTGCAGCATGTTAAATAGTTACCAAGCCTCCCTCCAGTGACGTCTTGCAGCCTTCCTCCCAGTGGCGTAGCTAAGGAGCTGTGGGCCCCGATGCAAGTTTTACAATGGGGCCCCCCAAGCACTCTATACATAACTGATACGCCGCCCCAAAACCTGCCAATGGCAACTACAGTGTCAGAGGTGCAAGTAGGGGATGGGGAACAGTGTATTAATGACTACCACTATTCAAAGTATCTATAGAAGTGATTATTATGAGCACAGGACCAATAGAGAGCTAATACTGTAGTTGAGGGAGGGCCCTATGGGGCCCCTCTGGCCCAAGGGCCCCGATGCGGTCGCTACCGCTGCACCCCCTATTGCTACGCCCCTGCTTCCTCCTGCTCCCAGCAGGCTCCTATTGGCTTCCGGTGTCTGTGATGTGGGTCAGGTGACACGTCGGCTTCTGTTCACGGGGGAAGCTGGAAAGCAAATAGGAGCAAGAGGAAGGCTGCAAAAATGTTGCTGGAGGCTTGGTGAGTATGGGGGGTTGCTTTTCCAGCTGATTGCTTAAAGCGGAATGAAACTCAGCATTTCTTCTTTGCTCTAATTGATTATTTACAGCAAGGTTTGCTTTTTCGGCTGATTGCTTAAAGCCGAATGAAACTCAGCATTTCTTCTTTGCTCTTATTGATTATTTACAGCATATTATATACAACCAGCATTTTTATTTTACTTGAACAGCATTCAAGGGGTTACACACAGGACTTCCCTGCCAGCAAAGCTGGACGCATCTGAAGTGTAGATAATGTTATCTTGTGTTTAATTGTATTAAGTGAGGAGTGTAAATACACACTTCTCTGACATTGCCGGGTCTCCTGAACAAAGGCAGACAATTTCTAAAGCATTTCTGCTTGTTAGAACATGAATAAAGCTAAATAAATGCAAAGTCAGCTTTCAGAGCAAAGAAAGTGTAATTTGGGAAGGTATAATTTCTAAATGAATACTAATACTTATGTACAATAGCAAATATGATAACCGTATGGCATATAAAAAGTAGTAAAAAATGTTCTTATTTAATATTATGTCAGGGTTTTATACCGCTTTAAAGAGAGTCTGAAGCGAGAATAAATCTCGCTTCAGACCTCATAGATAGCAGGGGCATGTGTGCCCCTGCTAAACCACCGCTATCCCGCGGCTTAACGGGGGTCCCTGATCCCCCAAATCTCCTCCGTACAGCCGGGGAGCTCTTTCTGGTTGGGGCAGGGCTAACCGCCGCAGCCCTGCCCCACGCGCGTCTGTCAGCGCGTATCTCCGCCTCTCCCCCGGCCCTCTCAGTCTTCCTTCACTGAGAGGGGCGGGGGAGAGGCGGTGATGCGCCGCTGATAGACGTGACTGGAGGCAGGGCTGCAGCCGTTAGCCCTGCCTCCAGGAGCGACCAAGTCTGCGACCAAGTGTTGCAGTGGGGGGTTTGGGGGTGAAGGGACCCCCGTTTAGCGGCGCGATAGCGGCGGTTTAGCAGGGGCACACATGCCCCTGCTAACTATGAGCTCTGAAGTGAGAATTATTCTCGCTTCAGAGTCTCTTTAAGCAATGGGCAAGCATGATGCATCAGGCGGTCTCCACTGGTGCCGGATACTGGAAACTTTACCATATAAACAAGATTTTTTTGCTTGTTTTCAAAATGTTTTAACCTTCCTGGCGGTAAGCCCGAGCTGAGCTTGGGCTATGCCGCACAGTAGGATTTCTCAGGCCCTGGTGGGCCGATTTGCTTACTTTTTTTTTGCAACACGCAGCTAGCACTTTGCTAGCTGCGTGTGCATTCCGATCGCTGCCGCTCCGCGCTGAATCGCCGCTGATCGCCGCGCTGTATGTAGCCCTAGGCTCGCTACATGATTTAAAAAAAAAATAGTGCTGCGCTGCCCCCTGGCGGTTTCTAATAGACCGCCAGGAGGGTTAATATGTTTCCAACAATTAAAACACTGCAATCCTATAATAATAACACAAATATGCAATAACAAAAACAGTGCAGTACATTTTTTACATGACATGAGGACAACTTTCTATGTATGATATTGTTAAGTCAAGTGTTTTTAAGCATGGAACTATCTATATAATGTTTGAAATTATGTATATGCTGTCACCATATAATATCTGTATGAATTAAAACATATGCGTCAGACTTCCTGCATGACTAACAAATACATTACTGGTCAATCTAATGAATGAATCGACCAGGGAATATATAGAGTCCTACCTGTGAAGACTTACCCAGAATACTCTCAGTCGATTCACAATGACCATGCATGATTTGTATTTGCAGATTTCTTGGGCAGCACGGTGGTGTAGTGGTTAGCGCTCTCGCCTGGCAGCTCTGGGTCCCCGGTTCAAATCTCAGCCAGGTCAACATCTGCAAGGGGTTTGTACGTTTTCCCTGTGTCTGCGTGGGTTTCCTCCGGGCACTCCAGTTATCCTCCCACACCACAAAAACATACAGATAAGTTATTGGCTTCCCCTAAAATTGGCCCTAGACTATGATACATGCACTACACGATACATACATCTACACATATGACTATCAGGGCCGGATTTCTGGCAAGCCCACCTAGGCCGTGGCCTAGGGCGCCATATAACTGACCCTTGTTTAGGGCGGCTGGGGGGCATTTTATTACTTGATTTAAAAGCAAACATACTTTCAAAGCGCCCGCCACCCGCCCGCGCTATCATTCATTCTGGCCGCCGGATCCACTCTCCTCCACCATTACACATGCAGCCAGCACTGTAACATGACATGAGGCAGCCAGACCCAGTCCGTCCGCAGCCGCCCTCTGCAAACTCTGATGCAGGGCGGCTGGCCGCGGACAGAGCGGGTCTGACTGCCTCATGTCATGCTGGCTGCTTGTGTAATGGTGGAGGTGAGAGTAACCGGCGAGCTGAATGAATGAAGGATAGGGCGGGCAGCGGGTGCTTTGAAAGTACGTTTGAACAGTGCAGCAAGGCTGGATGGTCGGGGCTGAAGTCTGCAGACACACGTGGAGGAAGATCCTGTGTGCAGAAGCAGCAAACATACAGCTGCAGGCAACTTAAGTGAGCCTGCAGTTCAGCCTGGCCTGCCCGGGAGAAGAACGTCCACTTCCTGCAGAAATGAAGAGACGCAGGGCAGCTGTTTGTTCCTCTCCCCTCCCGTACAGTCAAACACATCAAAGCATGGGGGAAGGTGAGACTGCTCAGCTGAACGGAATTCAGCTCACATGGGAGAAGCAGGATTCTTGTGCAGCCTTCACTGGCTAGTGGCTGCAGGAAGCTGGAAGATCCTGATGTGTCTGTGTCCCTGATGCTGTTTCTGGCCTGCATGCATGTGAGTACCTGTCCTACTCCTGAGTCCTGACACCTTCTTCCCCACCCCACAGCGTTAGGTGGCCTATTTGACCCCTTGCTCTCTATTGAGGTACCACTTCTCCCAGCAAATCCACCCCATTTATATAGGTACTACAGCTATCAGCCTGTCCCTCCTCCTCAGAGCTCCCAGCAAGCACTCCAGCCCCCCTCCTTTGTAGAGGCACTACAGCTGCCAGCATGCTCCATGGAGGCACCAGAGATCCCAGCATTCTCCACCCCCCTTCCATAGAGGCACCACAGATCCCAGCATGCACCTCCTCCATATACAGTAGTACTGTATTGTGATTTCCCTCAGGGCCCCAGTGCTATCTGGTGACCCTCCCTCTTGTCTCTCCCAAAGTGAAATATGGTCCCCTGGAGCTTCTGTGTATTTGCACAAAAGCACACAGACACCCGGCCAGCATGCTCCTCTGCATGTTTTTCCGTCTTGAGTATGCACATGTCCACTGGAGTATGTACACGCCATTAGGTTACAGAGATGAGGTGCCCACAAGGATAAAGCACACAGAAGAGCAAGCGGGCCGGACAGGTGAGTGTGATCCACTAAAAATGTTCTGCATGGGCTTCGGGGGCCCAGCAGCCGTCTTTGAGGCCCTAGGGGACAATCCAATACTATATGGGAGCTGTGGTTCCTCTATAGAAGAGTAGGTGCATGCTGGGAGCTGTGGTGCCTCTATGGAGGGAAGGAGCATGCTTGGAGCTGTGGTACTTCTATAAAGCGGGTGTAGGGCTTGCTGGCAGCTGTAGTGCCTCTATAGAGGGGGAAGGGGTAGTCCAGGGGCTTCCTGTATCTTCCTATACCTCAACCTTTCCAGTGGTGAGTAGGTTCCTTCAGTATGCAACTGCAACTGTGGGCGAGTGTATCTGTACTGGGCATGGCTGCACAAGTAAGGTCCGCACATGCCCAGTAATGTGCACAAAAAGTAAAGTAAAAAATAGCCTTGCACAAGTGCCTTAGTTCTATTGGGCATGCACAGACCTTACTTGTGCATGATCTGTATGGACACGCTCACCACGCCTGCAGAATTAAGAAACCTATTCAAGCAGAGAGTGACCCAGTGCTGGAACAGTGGGGTGTATGACGTCTCCTTTAGTAGTTTCAGGTACTGTTAGTTTTAGGTACTGTTCTTTTTTTATGTTTGGGAGGGGGGGCGGTGGTGAAATTTGTTGTGTACTGATATATATTAGGGGGGGGGGGGGCTGGTGACAGACGGCCTAGGGCGGTAGAAAGTACAAATCCGGCCCTGATGACTATAGTAGGGACTAGATTGTCAGCCCCTCTGAGGGACATTTAGTAACAAGAGAATATATACTCTGTTCAGCGCTGCATAATATGTCAGCACTATATACCGTAAATACTTATTAGATAAAAATATAATAAATACATACATTTCTCATCTGATATAAAAATGTAAATACTATAATTATAAACCTTTCAGATGGAGTATTTAGATTTGTACCTTGAGCATATGTTAAAGAATTATTGCAATTTTAAATATTTCTTTAAATACCAATTTAAAACGTAACCTTTAATATATTGTGTAATTAAAACTGATCAGTTTGGAACAGTCAGGTAGAGTTAAAGAAACTTGAACTGAAAATTAAAAGTCAAAATAAGCATACACAAGTCATACTTACCTTCCATGTAGTCTAGTCCTCAGTGTCTTTTTCCTGTCCCGCGTCCTGTTTGTCCACTGTGATCAAGGGAATTTTCCGTCCTCCATTTTGAAAATGGCCATTACTCCATAACAGCTTCCTGGTCAGCACACAGTTAAACTGTAATATCGCCCACTTGAGCCATAGGGAAACATGGACATTACTTGGTACATCAGTTTTCCTCTCAGCTATAACTGACAGCAACTGATCTTTTACTGACAGCAACTGATATATTTCAGATCTGACAAAATATTGTCAGAACTGGAAGGGATTATTGTCAGAAGAAAATGGTGAGCTTCTAAAGGGGAACTGATGGCAAGGTAACTATGTAATGTTCATTTGAAGTTACCTCATGTGTTTATTTTAAATATTTTACTCAGTACAGGTTATCTTTATGCTTCGGTTGGGGAATTAGTTAGGGTTTGGCATCACGTGTGTGTGTGTGTGTGTGTGTGTGTGTGTGTGTGTGTGTGTGTGTGTGTGTGTGTGTGTGTGTCAGTAAGGATTTGGCAACAGTTGGGGGGGGGGAGGTCTGTTAGGGCTAGGCATCAATAGAGAGTGTGTTAAGGTAAAGGTGGCCACTAATGATCCAATCTTTTTCATCCAATATTACCAAATCTATGTAGTATAAGGGTAAATTGAGTGACTATACTAAATGGATAATTTAGGCAGTTCCCTTATATTACATAGAAATGGTAAGATTGGATGAAAAAGATTGGATCATTAGTGGCCATAAGAATGGGATCAGGTTAGAGGGAGAAAGGTTAGGTGATAGTAATTAGTAAAACATTGGTAAAAATGACCAATATTTTACTACAGTAATTAAGTAGACCCTAACAGTAGAATATTGAAAATTGCATTGTACAAGCAGCAGCTATCTCCGGCACCCAAATGACTGTGGCGCCTTTTTTGCCTGTACGCTGAAAAGCAATTCAGATCTGCATATATACATATAAACACTATACCCCTGTCGAAGGCCTTGGAGCCGAAACTTCTGGGTTGCAAATACAGTTTATGTGCTACTAGTAAACAAGCAACTTTTTAGTGAGTATCCTGTCTCCTTGCGTACAATCAACTATTGGTGCAGTCTGCACAATTATGTGCCCAGGCATCCCCTGTGAGTGACGTAGGAGGAAGGAGAACTACGCAGAGGTAGAGAACACACTGGATCTGCCACCAGCCACCCAGACTATCCACAGTGTGGAAGAGGGTCTGAGGCACAGGCAGCACTGGCTGGCGGAGCGGGGACTGTGGAAGGAGCATGAGTTGTTAGAGAGCACACGCTGGACGGTGGTACCACTGTGATTAGCATAGCGCTGGGATAACCTTGTATTTACTCTGTAAACAACACTAAATATAGGAATGTTTTTATTGTTAAAAAATATAGGAGTGTTAAAGAGACTCTGTAACAAAATTTTCATCCTTATTTCTTCTATCCTATAAGTTCCTATATCTGTTCTAATGTGCTCTGTCTAACTGCAGCCTTTTCTAGTTGCACAGTGGCTGTATTATCTCGGTTATGGGATCTAATCTTATCTCCTCTGTCAACTGTAATGGATTGCAGAGACACCACTGCGCGGTCTGGCAGCGGGGCGGCTGTCTCCGCGTTCAGTTTCCGCACAGCAGCATGCGTCTGGTTTGTCTGAGCCTAGTAGTGCACATAGATGGAGAGCTACACGCGCGCGCGCTAGAAGGCAGGTCCTTTATGCCAATAGGAGAGGGATCAGCTGATCAGGACAATCAGCTGATCCCAGCGCAGTGGGTGATTGGCTGAGTGGGGCTGGGCGGCGCTGAGGAGCGCTGCTCTATATATACTTCTTGCCTGTCAGTTGCTGGTTGTCTGCCGTTGCGAATACTAACGTGTGAGCACTCAGACCAGTCAGATCCCACAGTGTGTTAGAACCAGGAGGACCTGGGAATTCACACTTAGCCAGATTACATTTGTATCATTGATGTGTTATACTTTAAACCAGTTCCAGGGTGTTGTGACCAAGGACCTCACACCCAAGCTTAGGGATACTGTGTCATTGCTGTGTTATCATTTAGATCAGTTCCAGGGTGTTGTGACCAAGGACCTCACACCCAAGCTTAGGGATACTGTGTCATTGCTGTGTTATCATTTAGACCAGTTCCAGGGTGTTGTGACCAAGGACCACACACTCAAGTTTAGGGACACTGTACAAATACTGTGTTATACTCTAGACTAGTTCCAGGGTGTCGAGACCAAGGAACTCACACCTCAGTCTAGGATTTTGTTATACTGATATGTTATGACCATTTGCTCTGTCGACCTTGCTCTTGTCTTCTGATTCGGTACCTCTGCATATCTGCCTACCTGTTGCCAGACCCTGCCTGTACCTGGTTACCGAATCAGTCTCTCTCTCTGTACCTAATCTGCTCGTGTGTTGCCGACCTGGCCTGCCCGACCACTCAAGCTGTCACTCTCCCAGAGTGCTCAGTCTATCTGTACTAGCAGTAACACCATTCCACCAGGTGTCAGCTGCATACAGGACTCCTGCTCCTCAGAGAGTCCGGCCTGTTAGCAGCCAGTGGTCTCTTCCTCTGGCTGCAGTACAGTGTACCATCTGATCCCTGGCTACCAGGCCTTTGCTATCTAGGAGATAGTTTCTGCACTGCCCAGGGCCACCTGCCCCTCAGGTGGCTCTTGGCCGAGCCATTTATATCTCCCGCTCCTTGGGAGATAGCCTTCAGTTCATCTAGTACTTTACTCATTTGGTGTCCAGAGGTTAGTCATACTTGTATTATTGGTGATTCTGCAGATCATCCATAATCAAGTATACATCTGTATTGTTGATGATTCTGCAGATCATCAACAATCAGATTCTCTCTGTGTGCTGACACCAATCGTTACATCAACTCTGTCGGGCTGGGGCAGTCAGGCTAAAATGTTCTGAGCTGCTTGTGATTGTATAGAAGCTATACACACCCTCTCCAGGCCCCCTGCATACTCTGTATGACTCACACACTGGACTACTCTCAGCCTATCATTTGCTATGTCTTTTGTTTGTAAACACTGCATATAAATGGCAATTACAAGCCAGGATTGCAGAAGGGACAGGCAGAAACAGCACAGAGGGGCCCAGGAAAACATAAGGAATAGAATGGTATGCTTTTTATTGTAAGAATTTTAGAGTACATATTCTCTTTAAAGATAATCTGTATTGTTAAAATCGCACAAAAGTAAACATACCAGTGCGTTAGGGGACATCTCCTATTACCCTCTGTCACAATTTTGCCGCTCCTCTCCTTTTAAAAGTGGTTAAAAACAGTTTTAAAAAGTTTGTTTATAAACAAACAAAATGGCCACCAAAACAGGAAGTAGGTTGATGTACAGTATGTCCACACATAGAAAATACATCCATACACAAGCAGGCTGTATACATCCGTCCTTTTGAATCTCAAGAGATCATTTGTGTGTTTCTTTTCCCCTTCAGCTCTCATGCACTGAAGTTTCAGGCTGCTCGTTTCTTCCTGCAAACAGCTCTGCCTGTGTCTGTAATTCTTCAGTATGTGAAAGCCCAGCCAGCTCAGAGGACGATTTATCCAGCTTGTAAAAGATAAGAGAGAAGAGAGAAGCTGCTCTAATTATAAAAATAATACACAGTGTGCATAGAGGAGCCTGGAAGGGGGAGTTCATAGCAGAACCACAACACTGAAGAACTTGGCAGCCTTCCAGACACAGGCCGACAAGTCTGACAGGGGAAAGATGCATTGATTTATTACAGAGACAGTGATAGTATAAAGTGCTGCAGTAAGCCAGAACACATTAGAATAGCTTTTGGAACTTGTAGGATGATAAAAAACAGGACGCAATTTTTGTTACGGAGTCTCTTTAAAGGACCACTATCGTGAAAAAAAAGTAGGCAGTTAAAATCTGACATGCTGGAAAATGCTGTTGAAAACAAAGAAAACCCTGAGAATCCCCTATGAGGAGATGGACTGGCCCAAAACCGGTTGGTTCTGTCAGATTTTAGCTGCCTACTTCTTTGTGATAGTGGTCCTTTAAATACTCTGTATGTGCCGTTATAGTCCAGTTATGTTGTGCCTGTAAGGCTATCTCTTTTTTTTAATCATGCCTGCCGGTAATATCTGAGAAAGCTTTATTACATCTGAAGCCTTTTTATTGCAACGGCATAAAGACTGCAAGAGATAAGTAAATGGCCATACTATCTGCAGGCAATTTCAATATAAAACAATAGTGTGCATGTAAAGGTGGCGTTTCAGTCACTGTCAGCAGTAATTTGACATTTATGAGTTCACTTGATTGCTCTTCTAAAATGAGACTTTGTGAGATTGTCCAGTATTATATCAATGTCCATTAATCACACAGACAAGTTTCAATTGTTAACATTCTTAAGCTTAATGGGATACTGTAGTCAGAAAGATGAAAAATACGTAAAACTAACATGGCTCTGAGGCCGCTCTATACTAACGGAATGTCTTGTTAAAGGGGACCTGAACTCAGAACTTCCTCTCTGGTCTAAAAGAGATGCATAATAACCTTTAAAGAAAAACATTTCTTTGTTACAGTACAGATGATACAAATCCTGCAATACATTTGCAGTGTGTCTACTTCCTGCTTTCATGGAAGCAGACATTGTTAGCATCCTGTGTGTACAAATTAGTTGCTCTGCCAGGGCAGAGGAGATTCCTGAGCTGACAGAGCTGAGAGATCAAATTACACTGGTGATATGAGGGGAATGAGACAGGCTAAACTCTCTAAATACATACAGGGTGTAGTTCTCTATGTTTTCCTTCTGTCCCTTGCAAGAGTTCAGGTTCCCTTTAAAGTGAGACTTTGAGCAAGATAAATCCCTTCTAGCTCCCGCTTTGCAGTTTGCACTTGCTCTGATTATCAATACAAGTATAACACAGTGCTGTGCTAAGTGCTTTCAATACGTCTTAAAAATATGTTTTTTTTTCTTCATTCCCTCAGATTTGTTGTTGATCTACATTAGGGGGTTGAGGGCCGTCAATTTTGTGCAAACTTATGCTGGGCAAACACGGCTCGATTTTGCAGGTTGATTCTCCCGCTCGATTCCGCAGGCGATTCTCTTATCTTCCGCTCGTTTTTGTTATCTTTTTCCATTGTGTTCAATGCGGAATCGAGCGGGCAAACGATTGGGCGGGAGATCGGACATGTCGGAAATGTAAATGGCTCAGAATCGAGACGTGTATTCCCAGCATTACTTTCATTGTGAAAACTCCCATTTGCCGTGTTTTTGCATGATGATGTTAAAACAACCATTTTTGAGAGTATATTGTACAAAAGCCAGGTATGCATTAGACCAGGGGCTGTGACCAGGGAAAACACACACGCACACTCACACATGCTTGTGCACACACACGTGTACAGAAACACAGATAAACACACAGATAAAGCACATGCACACATGCTCTCAAACATACATGTGCAAATGCTCACATATATGTGCGCAAGCACACACACACACACACACACACACACACACACACACACAGACACACACACACACACACACACACACACACACACACACACACACACACACACACACACACACACACACACACACACACACACACACACACACACACACACACACACACACACACACACACACACACCTTCTTCAATTATTATAATAATAATGATTGTTTGAATCCCAACTGTGGTAATATATCTTAATTCTCAATTATGTGAGATCCTCTATGGAGTTTTTATTGCTACATGTGCCTCCATCTCAGAGATTTTCCTTCATTTCTTGTCCTGTTAAAGCGGATCCAAACCAAACTTTTTTTTTAATAAAAATATTTAGCTGCACCACTCTAACACATACAAAGATAAATAAACACTCCTTCAAGCCTATGAGCATTACAGTGCATGCTTTTCACCCTCCTCTTTTCATAACTAGGGTTATACAGGTGGCAGCCATTAGCAATTCCTCCTTTGCTGGACACCATCTACTCCACCAGTTTACCAGATGTTTCCCGGCAATTTGAAAAGAAGGGAGGGGTTTCTCCAATAAATGTAACATATTGTATATTTGTCATCATGCAGCTAAAAAAAGGTTTTATTTATTATTATAATTTAGAAAATAGATTTTATTTCTGAAATCTTGTATTTTTAATTTGGGTCCACTTTAAGGCTCTACATCAAGGACAAATAAAACATTTTTTGTAAAGGATACGCAAAGTTTTAATTGCATAATTGCATCTATTAAAATGCAGCATCTCCGCGGCTGTAAAAACAATAATTCACCCCAAACTCTCTGGGGCTCCTTCTGCGTAGAGGCAGAGCTTTAGGCTGCAACTCTGGCACTTCACGCGTCCGTCAGCGGGGATTGCCACCTCCCCACTGCCCCTCTCAGTCTTCTTTCACTGAGAGGGGAGGGGAAGAGGCGGCGATCAGCGCTGATTGACGCGCATGGAGGAAGAGCTACAGCCTGAAGCTCTGCCACCTTAGGGCAGCAAAATCCACGACCCAGAAAGTCATGGATTTAGCCAGGGGAGTTTGGGGTGATTTATTCCTTATTCAGCCGCGGGGATGTGGCGTTTTAATAGAGGCAATGATATTAAAGAGGTTTTTAAAGTAAAAACCTCATTTTTAGGAGACTTCAGAGTCTCTTTAACCAATAAGACAGTCTTTTAAGCCACCAGCAAGCAATACAATACTAAATTAAATAATTTTGACAGTATTTTGTTTTACCTCCTTTTTGGTACTTTTTCAGTTGCAGAATGCTAAAAAGTTATTTTAAAAAGACTCTGAAGCGAGAATAAAACTTGCTTCAGAGCTTATATTCAGCATGTGTGCCCCTGCTAAAACGCCGCTATCATGCGGCTAAACGGGGGTCCCTTACCTCCCAAATCCCCTCGTGGAGTCCCGGGGATCTATATATATATATAAAACCTGTGAAGAGAAGTATATAACAGCTGTACGAAAATGACTCATCCATAAGTGTGAGGCAGATGATTATTTTTAATGCCACCACAAATCACTCTTTATGTAAT
Source organism: Hyperolius riggenbachi (assembly GCF_040937935.1). Taxonomy (NCBI): domain Eukaryota; kingdom Metazoa; phylum Chordata; class Amphibia; order Anura; family Hyperoliidae; genus Hyperolius; species Hyperolius riggenbachi. The sequence goes on from NC_090650.1 coordinate 336,886,044, forward strand.
TCTTGATGACAGCTGTGTTTATGTGAAATGTAATAAATTACATTTTATATAAGAACCGGGCTGCCATTGCGGTCAGTCTGGCTCTGCTCTATATATCCCATTTACAGTACATGTCAGCATCATAGACATGCATACATGTGTGACTTTCAACATGATTTATAAATAAAGCTGGTGCTAGAAAATTGCCATGAACATCCCTGCCCCACATATGACTGATGGGCTGTTGGGCCTTATGATATTTCCAGTTGGCTGGATATAAAGTGCACATACCAAATGCAATAAAAGGTCAAACATATGCAGAAAAATGATTACAATACATATTCATGAGTTAGCCTTATATCTTAGGTCTAGCAAGAAATAACTCTCCGATCTGCCTTTTCACTAAACCTAATCAGCTGATGAATGAATGAGGGAAGTAAGAAAATACTGACCACATGCTGAGTCCCAGAAGAAGGCAAACATTAACATAACCAGCAGCAGCAGATGACCATGTTAAGGAATAATAATACAAATCACACAAGGCCCCCCAAGGCTTGCAAACAGTAGAGAACCTAAGGGTGTCCGTACAACCTTTGGCCAACCATGGCGAGCCCTGGATGGAAAATGTCCTATTAAACCGCTGTATGGTCTTGGCACTGCCACAATGTTATACTGCACAGGGCGCGTAATATGCCACAGCAACATTCACACAACAGCACCTAGTTTAATCAAATCCCCTCTCAGTTCAGGGGTACTTTAATATGGGAAACTGGTAGTTCTGGAAAGGAAATAAAGACAGCAGTATGAAGAAGGCCAGGATTTTAACTGTTTCTCAATATAAAGGTTTTATTTGTAACCATCTCTGTCAGTAGTAGAGATTTCACTACTTCCTGTCTGAGCAGGAAGTGAAAGGAATTCTCACAGATGGGGACAACAATAAAACTACAAATGAGGACTCTATCCACAAGTAAAATATTTTTTTCCCAGAGCTGGATTTTAAATAAAGATATTGTATATAAAGATATTGTTGGTTAGGTGTGATGGTATGTAATATCAGATAGCAATATAAGATAGCAATTGTGACAGCATCTAGATAAATAAGCAATATTGGTTCTTATTCAATTTCCTTTTTCTCTTGAGTGTTCTCCTTGAAGATACACTTTTCATCTTCTCTTTAAAGGGTACCAGAACTGAGGCTCTCGTGAAATGGGCATATGTCATGTGTGGGGTGTGATTAACCCCTTGCTGACTGATCCACGCTGATTGGCGTGAACATGGCGACAGCCCAAGACCACTCCATGCCAATTGGCGTGAAGTCTTGGGGCGGGGTTTTGCAGACGATCGTCGCTAGGAGACTGTTAGACAGCAAAACCGCCATCTATTTACACCGTACAGCGCTGCAATCTAAGGCAGCACACGGCTGTTCCCTCTGGAGACTCAGGAAGTGATCGGCTCTTATAGGCTGATGTCTATGAGAGCCGATCACTGTGATTGCCTGGTGGGGGAGGGAGGGTGTTGAAATGAAATAGAAAAATAATATTATTTAGTGTAAAAAAACAAATATTCATTAAAAAAACAAACATCCCAGGAGGGATCACAGCCGACCAATAGAAACCTCTGTTGGTGGGCAGAAAAGGGGGGGGGGGGATTACTTGTGTGCTTACTTGTATGGCCCTGCAGCAAGCCCTTAAAGCTGCAGTGGCCTATTTTGTAAAAAATAGCCTGGTATAGCACTATACTTTGGACGCCTTCTGTTCCCCTCTGTCACTTGCTGTTCACATGTGGCAAGCCCCGTTCTGATGACCGACTCGGGTGACTCAGGTAACCTATGACCGGAGCATACTGCACCGCACATGCACGGTATGTCCGTTCAACACCCTTGTGGCCATACTAAATGCGAACACCACACAGACACAGCCCAGACTGATGACCTCACCATGGAGCATGCACGCCTTGATGCAGGAGGCAGACATACTGTGCCACGCATGCACAGTATGTCTGGGTCATAGGTTCCCTGGGTTGACCATCCGAACGAGGCTTGCTACAGGAGTCCTTCAGCTCTGGTATCCTTTAAAACAACCTTTCAGCACTTCGCACCTGAAAAAGTAACAACAAATATGTGATAAAGCACCATTAAAAATATTCTGAGCATTTTCTTGCTTGTTAGTGGCTTAAAAGGCATTTTATTGTGACTGAGACAGTGCTGACATCTTCTGCAGCGTTTTACAGAGTATATAGTCTTGTCACTACTCAGAGTATAAAACTTTATTCCACACATGTTGTTGTCCAGTGCATGTGTCTGTTGCGGTGATTGGTCTTATTCCATATGATAAGGCATTTCTGCACACTCTTCACTTACATCATACTTTACAATGTTCATCAGTATTACACATTATTGTCAGCCCACGCAATCTGTCTCCCTAACGTATATCACATAATTGTACACAGCACCTCAGCAATCCCAGCAGCCTCTCTTCCTCCCATACATATCAGAAAGTCGTGTGGGTGGAACTTCTCCAGCAGGGGACATTACTAATCTTTGCACCTTATCTGCCAATACACTGTACATTTTCCATAATGGTGTTAATACAATAGGATGAGAAATTGAAAATGACCAGAACTAATTTCCTCATTGAATGTTAATTGATTTACAAATTCCAATATTTTGAGATCTAGCTGGCTTTGTGATTACATATTTTAAATCAACCTCACTTCCTGTTGCCCAGAGCAATGTAAGCCCTGCCAGATTTGATCCACAGGACGGCAACGTAAAACCTACTGTGTAACTATAGGGAATCTAGCATTACTAAGCAGAAAATGTTTCCTTTCTGATCTAAAAAATAGTGTAGTTAAAGAGGAGCAATACTTTATAACGTAATGAATAAAAAATGTTTTTACAACATTCATTAAAGAGACTCTGTAACAACAAAAACCTCCCCTGGGGGGTACTCACCTCGGGTGGGGGAAGCCTCCGGATCCTAATGAGGCTTCCCACGCCGCCCTCTGTCCCACGGGGGTCTCGCTGCAGCCCTCCGAACAGCCGGCGACAGAGCCGACTGTAGCTTCAATATTTACCTTTGCTGGCTCCAGCGGGGGCGCTGTGGCGGCTTTCGGCACGGAAATAGATGGAAATACCCAATCTCCGTCGGGTCTGCTCTACTGCGCAGGCGCCGGAAACTTGCGCATGCGCAGTAGAGCAGACCTGACGGCGATCGGGTATTTCCGCCTACTTCAGAGCCGACAGCCGCCAGAGCGCCTGCGCAGGAGCCAGGAAGGTAAATATTACGTCACCGATGCACGGAGGGATGCAGCGAGACCCCTGACAGATGGAGGACGGCGTGGGAAGCCTCATTAGGATCCGGAGGCTTCCCCCACCCGAGGTGAGTACGCCCCAGGGGACGTTTTGTCGTTACAGTTCCTCTTTAATGTATCAATGTATTATTTAGTCAGTGTTTGCCCGTTGTAAAAACTTTACTGAGTCAGGTAATTTACTTCTGGCAGGTGCATCACTGCGGACTGTTTATTTATTGTGTGGTCCAAAGCCAGCAGAAATAATACCTGGTTTGCAGAATGCTCTGGGAGGAAAATATTGCATAACATACAGCCTATCACTTAGAGGGTGATACAGCAATATATAGCTATAGGAAGTGTTTCTGATGCTCAAACCAGGATAATTAACGTAAAAGTGGGTATTCAGAAAAGTTTATTACATTCTATTATATGTCGCTGGAGTTCCTCATACCTCTGGTGGTATGATTATTTCTAGATTTTAGGGTCTTTTTAAAACGTTTCAGACCCTAAAATCAGGGGAAAAAAATCATTCAGTTAGAATGCCTGCAGCAGCCCTTGCTCTCACTCACCTCCCTTGGATCCAGCACTGCAATTTTACCTCCGTCCTCCGGGTGACGCTGTAACTCTGTGGTGAGATTGATGACGGTGATCTCACCAGAGTGATTCAGAAACTTGGAGGACAGGAAGGAGAACAGCTGACGAAATCTGGATCCCCGGAAGGTGAGTGAAAACGCCCGTTGCGCACTATACTCTACATAAAGCTCCCGGCGGCTACCCCGAGCTTAGCTCGGGATTACTGCTAGGGAGGTTAAGTGTATCTGAAATGATGAAGTAGCAGAATTGACTTACCTTTCTCCAGCCCCATGTATTCCGTGGACTCCTTCGCCATCCTCCCAGCGGCTCCGTTCTTCTGCAATCTTTGCCAATAATAGACTCAGGTTACACTGCAATGTCGGCCTGGCTGCATGCACATCCCTATCGTGCTCCTGTCACCAGGGACGGGAGTGCAATAGGGGCATGCGTGGCCGGGCCACACATGCGCCTACAGCGTGGATGGACCCTATTACCAGGTAGGATTGCAGAAGAATGGAACCACCAAGGAGGACAGTGAGGGAGCCTGTGGACTACAGGGGGCAGGAGGAAGGAGGAAGCCCCAGGTAAGTATAAATGCTGATACTTCAAAGTCTCAGTTTCCTTTACATCAGTTCCCTGCATAGCAGTATTGCTATTCTTAGTAACAGGGGAGTAACTAGAATTCAATGGGCCCCCTGCAAAACCTGGGTTGCCCCCCTCCTTCGCTTCTTGCACCGGAAAATTGAGAACCAATATTATTCACTTGGCTAGTGCACACTTGAATGTGTTTTCCCCAGATACAAACAGACAGCAGTGAAGCACTGCAGGCATTTTCTTTATCAATTACATTCGCTTCTGTTATAAAATGTGCATGTTTTCACACATACAGACACGGGGTATGCAGAAAACGGATACAGAAAACCAACAGACCAGTGTGCTCCCAGTCTCAGCTTCTTACACTCACTCTGTCCATCTCTGGAGCAAAACTGGCTCTGCAAACTTCTCCAGCATCACTACAGTACAGAGCACTTGCAGAGTGGTAGAGAAGTTGGGGACTGGGCGCTGTACACAAGAGACTGCTGCCCACTGAATAGGAACTGTATACAAAGCTTTGTCTGCAAAACTTTGTATGATTCCTTGTCATTGGCTGAGCAGTTGCAGTCATTAGAACAATTGTGCAGAGAGCAGAACGTTTTTTCTCTCCGTTTCCTTAGTTGACAGTTTCTCCGGACAGGGAAAATAAACTTCTCCCCTCACGGGGCCCCCTGCGGCTTCAGCTCCCCCCCTTCCCCTGCAGCTGCATCTGTTGCAAGGTCTATAGTTACGCCCCTGCCTAGTAATTATAATAATCAATACCATTCAGTATAAGTAAATTATCCAGTCATATTTACATTTATTTATTGCCATATCTATTGTGGTAAAATGATGTACATCTCATCATCACTTGTACCATCAAAATAATCCTTACTGCACTGACTACTCCAAATGCAACCACTGTTTCCTGTCCTTTACAAAGTCCTCAAGGCAAAATGTTAATTAACCAAACCTTTAAACTGACCTTTGATTCAGTCATCTATGCATATTAATTAGATCATTGCTAACTCATCTTTTTCCAAACAAAATGCTTTCAGTCTGTGTAACCTTTAATCTCCTATGCTATTCCTAACTTAGATGCCTTCTTCTGTGGAATTGGTGAGTGCAGCGTGCCGCTCTTGGCTACTGTAGGCACCTATGGGGTGCCAGTTGCTTACTTTGGGGGCCAGTAATTAAGTGCTCAATAGCTGGTTATCGGCTAGTGTAGCCCAGTGTTGGCTATCAGCAGCACACAGTGTCATGTAGCTGAGCACCAGTCATGGGCTGCAGAGCATATAGCTGCTAATATTGGACATTGACACTTAGCTATAATGTAGCCAAAGTGATAAGCATTTTGATAGCAATAGCTCAATTAGATTTGTTTAAAATTACGTGTGCTGCAGCATCACGTTCTTTTGAGCCCCACCAGAGTATTGCAGACTTGAAGAGTGCTTCATATTTACCTAATCCAGATGCAGGCTTCACTCTCCCCTTGCAGGATCAGCTTTCCTCTTCTCCCCCCAAGTGGTGCTGTAATGCCAACATCTTCCTCCAGGTCCCAATTACATAATATTCACTAAGCTGTCATGAGTCGATCATGTGGCCGCAGTGCAATGAATAAAATCACGCAGATTAAGGTGTGAACAAACATGTGATCTCATTATCATTAAAGGGGCACTATTGTAAATTCAGTGTTTTTCAGTTAATGCAATAAATGATTTGTGCAAGATGAGCAAGGTTCAACATAAGTGGCTGGTCAAAACAAACCTCTACACTGACATGACTTACAGCAAGAGTGAGAACCCCGTTACCGCTAAGTTACTGACGCACTGACCATGCTCTGTGAAATAATAGCTCTGCATTGGTATTGAAGTTAAAGGAGGAGACTTAATAGACCCTCTGGATTATGCATATGAAAATAAGCAGCATGTTTCTGAGCATAGTTATAATCTATGCTTAGTGCATCAACCAGAGATAGGTGATAAGGATAGTACAAAATTTTGGAAAATTTAAAATACTTACCTAAGGAAATTTTCCTTTCCTGGTGCAATTCCATGGCAGCATACTATAGGTTACAGGCCCGCCCCTTAACCCCATTGGACATATTAACTATAAAATGATTGATGAAGCATAGACCACCATTCTTGTAACTATCGTCCTCCCATCTGGGTGGGTTCGCATGCTGCCATGGAATTGCACCAGGAAAGGAAAATTTCCTTAGGTAAGTATTTTAAATTTTCCAAATTCCCTGGTGCTTCCATGGCAGCATACTATGGGATTTAACTATCCACAAATCTCAGAGGGAGGGATAAACATAGTATTCATTAAGCAATAGTAGCAGTAGTAATAATTGAACGACCCACAGACACTGTAGAAAGAACAGACGGGTCAACCCTATAGTGGTCAATGAATGTATTGCTCGATTTCCAGCCCGCGGCTTTGCAGATGGAGGCTAAAGAGACTCCCGCCATTGCAGCCCAGGAAGATGCTATACCCCTGGTCGAATGGGCCGCGGTATGGAGAGGAGGAGGTAGACCTTTGGCATTATAAGCATTACATATAGTTTTTTGAATCCATGTGGCAATAGTCCTCGTAGTGGCCTCTCTACCCTTCCTGTAACCCACTGGAACTAGTAAAAGGCGTTGAGAAAGTCTGAACGGTTGAGACAACTTCAAGTATTGTTTCAGTATTGAAACTATGTCCAGTGGATGAGGTGTAGCAGGATCCTCATGATTAAAGAAAGCTGGTAGAGTCCACTCATTATCAAGGTGAAAAACAGTGACCACTTTGGGAAGGAATTCCAGAACTGGTCGTAAAACTACCCTATCGTGATAGAACACAATGTACGGGTCAGAGGCCCCCAAAGCATTCCGAGACTCTTCTTGCCGACGTAATTGCTAATAAGAAAGCTAATTTGTACGTTAAATTAGTAAAGGAACAGTCTTGCAATGGACAAAAAGGGGCAGAGCTCAGAAAGTCCAACACTATCGGCAGATCCCACTTTGGGAAGAAATTTCTTCTGGGTGGTTTTAGTTTTAAAGCGGCTTTTAGAAACTGCCTGACCACTGGATTAATCGCCCATCTCTGTCCTGAAAGAGAGGAGAGAGCTGTGACCTGTCCTCTCAGGGTATTGTAACTTAGGCCCATCTGTAGACCCGCCTGGAGAAAGTCCAAAACATTAGACACTGAAGCTGATACGGGATCAAAATTAGATTTTGCAGCATATTCCACAAATTTCTTCCACACTTTTTTGTACACTAAGTTAGTCGATGGTTTCCTTGCTTTAAGAAGAGTGTCGACTACTGCCTGCGAGCATCCTAGGTTTGCAAACCTCTGCCCTTCAACATCCAGGCTGCTAGATGAAGTTTGCCTGGATCCGGGTGAAGAAACTGTCCCTGTGTTAGCAAGGTGGGAGAGTTCTTGAGAAACAGCGGCTGTGAATGGGCTAACTGTAACAGAAGCGGAAACCACAGTCTGTTTGGCCAATAAGGTAAAACTGCCAGTACCGTTGCCTTCTCCACCATGGTCTTGCGCAGAAAGCGAAATATCAAGGGAACCGGCGGGAAAGCATATAGCAGAACCGGTGGCCATGGTTGGGACAATGCATCTACTGCGAGGGCTGTTGGTGACGGAAAGCGGGAGAAAAACTGATGCACTTTCTTGTTGTATGTTGAGGCAAAAAGGTCCAGTTGTGGCTTCCCAAAAACTTGACATATTAGCCGAAAAGTTTTCTGATTGAGGGACCATTCGTTGTTGTCTATTACATTCCTTGATAGGAAATCCGCTTTGGTGTTGAGATGACCAGGAATGTGAACTGCCTTGAGAAGCGATAAATTTTGCTCCGCCCAATTCAACAGTAGAGTTGCTTCTTGAGAAAGAATTTGACTGTGTGTTCCACCTTGATGTTGGATATATGCTACTGTGGTTGAATTGTCCGTTCTTATACAAACTGACTTCCCCTGAAGATAGTGACTGAATGCCTCGAGGCCTAGACGGGCTGCTCTCAATTCTAAGAAGTTTGAATTTTTTACGACAGGCTGACACGGCCACTGAGCCTGCACTATTCGATTCTGGCACCATGCACCCCAACCGAAGAGACTGGCGTCTGTGGTGACATACACCCACTCCACTGGAAGAAGTGAAAAGCCCCTTTGTAGGTGATCTATACGTGTCCACCACAGAAGTGACATCTTCATTTGCGGCAGAATCCTTATCGATTGATGCATATCCTTTTTGTTCCACTGAAGTAGAAAAGGAAGTTGGAATCCTCTCATATGAGCATGTGCCCAGCGCACCATCGGGATTGTTGCAGACAGTGTCCCTAAGAGTTGAAGGCATTGTTCGGCCGAGAAGTGTACTGCTGTACGAGCTTTCTGAACCCATTGGAGAATTGAAGGAATCTTCGTTGTAGGAAGAGATACAGTGTTGTCGATTGTGTTGAAATATGCTCCCAGATAAACCATGGTACGGGTAGGTGATAACTGACTTTTCTGAGCATTGATTATCCAACCTAAACTTTGCAGGAATAGTAGGGCTGATTCTGTGTCCGACAACAGCTTCTCCCTGGATGTTGATATTATGAGAATGTCGTCCAGGTAGTGAAATATGCGGATCCGATTCTGTCTGAGAAGAGCTATTGGAGCTTGAAGCACCTTGGAGAATGTCCTTGGAGAGGTTGATAGACCGAAGGGGAGTGCCACAAACTGTAGATGAAGATCTTGAAGAACAAATCTCAGGTACCGAGAAAACTGAGGGTGTATTGGAATATGAAAGTAGGCGTCCCTTAGATCTATAGAGGTCATGAAATCGTTTGGTTGAATAGAAAGAATTATCGATTGGAGAGACTCCATTTTGAATCTGGGAAGAAGAATGTGTTTGTTTAATCTCTTCAGGTCTATTACCGGCCTCCAATCCCCGGACTTTTTGGCAACTAAAAAGAGAGGTGAATAGACGCCTTTGCCTTTCTGTGAGGTCGGGACCTCCTGAACTGCGTTCTGTTGCAACAATAGCTTTATGTACTGAAGAAGACATGATCTCTTTTCTTTTGAAACAGGAAGGTGAGTTGGAATGAAGATGTTTCCCGGGGTAGACTTGAACTCCCACCTGTGACCGTGGGTTATGGTCGACAAGACCCATGGGTTTGAGATCTTGTCCGCCCACACTCGAGCGAAGGAACTTAGCCTCGCGCCGACAGGCGGAGTGTGGGCGGACAAGGCCTCAAAAAGATTTTCCCTGAGCCTGACGACCCGTCGAAGCAGGTTTTGCAGATTTTGGTACCGATGACTGAGTCCCCTGCCATCTCCTCTGGTATTCCTTCCCAGGTTTATACGATTTAATATTTCTGAATTTCTGAAACTGTGATTTTTGTGTAAAGCATTGCTTTCTTGCTCTTCTGTCCTGAGGAATGTCACCTGATCTTCCTCCAGTCTTCCTGGAGATTGCTGAGTCCAGCTTTTCCCCAAAGAGATTCTTTCCATTAAAGGGAATCTTCACCCATGTTTGCTTTGAGGTTGAGTCAGCATTCCATGACCGTAACCAGAGAGCCCTCCTGGTAGTTACTGTACCCAACATTGCCCTCGAGGAGGCTCGGACCCCATCTATGGCCGCTTCTCCAACAAAGTCCGCAGCTATTTTGAGATCTTCCAATGCTGACACTATTTGTTCTACTTCAGCTCCTGACTTAACCGCTTCCTCTCTTTTTCTGGAAGTAGAATGATATGAAGAGCTTGATTGGTAGTTTCCTGATGCCTCCTTGGAACGTTGTCCACTCGATGTCTTAGGTCTAGAAGGGCTGAGAGGAATACTAATTAGTATTCAATAAAGCCATTGACCCTCCTTTTTTTTTTTTTTTTTTACAACAGGTAGCTTCATCATACCTACGATCATTTTTCCGATCTTTCGTGCCCCCCATCAGGGAAGTTGTTTGCTGCAAATGCATAAAAAGAAAATAGGTAAGAATTAGAAATAAAGAAGAGTAGAAGCACTTTCCCCCTCCTTTTTTTTTTTTTTTTTTAAAACAGAAATTACTGTTATAATAAAACTGCAATTACCTATAATAGACTTATAATAGGGTGACCAGATGCAGCACAGCAGGTCAATATCCCCGAAAAGGCGATGCCTGGAAGGCCTTCCAGCAACCACAGGCGGGAGCTTTAAGAAAAGCAACCTTCCAGGCCGAGTGCGGGCGTTTAAATAGTAGTGGAGCGTCCGAGCATGCTCAGACGCTCCCTGCTCACACACAAGATGGCCGCCGCTACCCGCAGAAGGGCGGAAGGGGCGGAACAGAGGATGGAGAGAAAAGCCTCCAACATCTCGCGCGAGGACGCCATAGCGTACCTCTCCACCCTCCGAGCGGCGTCCCCCGACAGCCCAGCCGCCCCGTTCCTCCTCGCGTTCTGCCACAGCAAGCGACCATCCTCCGCCGCCGGAGCCCATCCGGCAGAACCGTCTCCACTACAGGCACACCAAAGGAGATGAGTACAGCAAGAAAGAGGAAGGAAAGGTAAGGCCAAGATTCTTTATGCGCAGCGTGGCACCTTATAACTTGTCTCCTAACAAGTGTAGAAACCCGGGATCGGAGCCGGCCCTCACTGAAGTGCATTTAGCACTTACTGGAGTCCTCCACAGGGAAAGGGATAAACCCTGCGGGCTAGCTAAGTAAGCAACAAATATGTCCATAGGAAAGGGAGGACAAAGAAAAAAGAATGGTGGTCTATGCTTCATCAATCATTTTATAGTTAATATGTCCAATGGGGTTAAGGGGCGGGCCTGTAACCCATAGTATGCTGCCATGGAAGCACCAGGGAAATACAGTATAATATCCATGTAAACACGCAGTGTCTGCCAGGAAAGCTGCAATGATAACTGTCTCTAATTATTATTAAAAACACAGGCATTGGATACATACATTTCTGAGTACATGATAAACCATGGGGACATAGCCACTCCTCTGTCCTGTGTGACTCATATTGTGTACTCTAGTGTCCCAAAGCATTGCAATAGATAAACGTGTCAGTCATTTGTTTAGAGGCTGCCATTCAATTCTTTGTGACAACAGTCTTAAAAAACAAAAACAAAAAATAAACAACAACATTGCCATCTGTAGAGTTCTCAAATGATCCACAAAGCAAATTTTTTGGAAAATGTTGGTGAATGGTAACTTACGAATCTGGCAGCACAAAAACTTTTTGGCATATAGTGTCATTCTTCCTTTATTTTTAACTCGGTTCACTTTTAAAACTCTGACAAAATTTTCAACAAAAATGTGTTTTCCTACTTTTATAACCCATACAATTATCACATTTGCTTTTGTGCACAAGTATTAATATTCATTTAGATATTATAACTTCCCAAAGTTCATCTAATTTTCTTTGAAAGCTGCTGGTGCATTTTATTCATAAGGGCTCGTTTCACTATAGCGAATCCGCATGCAGGCACTGCATGCGGATTCGCATAGTCAATACAAGTGGATGGGATTGTTTCCACTTGTGCGTCGTGTGGGTGCGTTTTGACGCGCGGGGGAAATCTGCACGGCAGAGCCGTCAGATTTTGCATGCGGCTGGAATGCGGGTGAATCGCCCGCAATGCTTTTAATAGGGAAATCGCATGCGGCTTTGTCATGCAGTTTTCCCCGCGATTTCGTGTGCGATTTCGCATGTACTGCTATGACAATTTACACAGGCAGTGACATGGTTAAATTCGCCTGCTTCTTAGCCATGCGAAATCGCATGCAGAATCGCGGGGAAAACAGCATGCGGAAACGCATCCGCATGCGATTTCGTCCGCGGTGGAATCCAGGCGATTCTGCACCCCAACAGAGGAAACCAGCCCTAACTGTTGTAATTCTGTTGTGAATGCAGCCATCAGTGATTTCTCATCTGTTTTTCACCCCAGGACTCATCAGTTGAAGTCCTGCACAGCCAGAGAATGTTTACATAAATGTATCAAGTAAAGAATGTGTACACAAGATAAGATTATAAGCAGTTCGGATGCGGGTTCTCCCTGCAGAAGAAAGTCAGCCCTGTGATGTAACCCTTTGAATGCTGTTTTACAAAAAAAAAAACATGTGTTAGTATATTATATGCTGTAAATAATCTTTGAGAGCAAAGAAGAAATTCTTGGTTATATTCGGCTTTAAAGAAAACCTGAAGCAAAAAAACAAAAAGAAAAAAAAAAAGTATGATATGATTTGTATGTGTAGTAGCGTGAATAAAACATTATTAGCAAAGAAAAGAGTCTCTTATTTTTATTTTCAGTTGTATAACTTTTTTTAATATAACATTGCATCATTCTGTCATAATTGTAGTTTACTAACCAAACTCTGTATTTTAAATTATAAAACAGAGCAGAGCTAATGAACCTTTGAACTTTCCTGCAGTAAAACCTCAAGTCAACCTGTCTCTAGCTGTTTCTTGCTTGTTTAAGTTCTTCAGAAAACAGGACTGTCTGTGACCCATGTTGGGTCCAAGAGCTCAGAGAAGTTCTTTTGCATAGTTAACAACTAAAGTTTCTTAACTCTTCCTGTGCTGGAGAACAATATGGGATTCTTTTCTTTGCTACTACTGTTCTATTTCCTATCTGTACTACACATACATTTCATTATCTCATAAATGTATTTTCGCTTCAAGTTTGCTTTAAGTATAAACTCTCGTCAGGTATCAGAAAATCCATTCTTATTTTTCTTTAAACTTCCAACAAATTTGAAATCTCTGCTGTGGAAACCAAACAAATGAAATGTACCAAATAATCTGGTTGTTTGTGATGTGCAAACAATTCAATTTGTTCCAGCTTTCGCATCATAGTACTGCAGGAGGCCTCTGATGGATTCTTTGCAGTGCAAGGTTCATAGATGCTCTTTAATGTGTGACATTTTGATGTAGGCATTGCCACTGCTTAAAGTAAAACATCTATTTACAAAGACTTGAAAGGGTGAAAGAAAAACAAAGGAATAATGTCACTTGAGGGAGTATTTCTGAAGTCATGTAAGCATGTAGTGTGATAAATAGTTTAATCATAAAAACGTCAAAAACCAACATTATGTTTCAGTAGCAAGATTAATTTGTCTGTTGTTGTGTACGTAGAGAATGAATTTGCACATGCTACTGTTAAATAATTGACTGGAAGAGCCTAAACTAGTTAAATACAGCAGACTGGTCATTCAAAAAGAACGATGATGCCAGTCTGAGGGAAAAAAAACAAAACAAGAGACAATGCTTCACCTTTGTATGTTTCTACCCTCACATGAATCTTCAGTGAGGTCCTCTCTCATTTGTCAGCTGGTGTTTGTAGCTCATGTGAGGAAATATATGTGGTCCCTCTATTTTCTTCACTGAAAAGTGAAAATGAACATGGGGTACACAAAAAGTTTAAGTTAGAAAATAATCATCTCTAATGGTCAGGAATACATTTTAATCAACCCAAATTGTCCTTTTTCATCATTGCTTAAACTGTATCCAAGCTGAAGCTCACTCAGCTCAAAAAGGAAATACTGTATTTTTTAGAATACAAGATGTACTTTTTCTCCCCCCAAAATGAGGAGAAAAAGTCACTGTGTCTTATATTCCAAATACAGGGAGTCCCCGACTTCAGGGGAAGCAAAGGGGGACATGGGGGGAGTGGAGGAGACATGGAGGACAGAAGGGGATACATCGGTGACACAGGAGGACACATGGTGGACACAGGAGGACGCATTGTGGACACAGGAGTACACATGAGATACAAGGTGGGGACAATAATTGGGGGAGAAAATATACAAGATGCTCCTGAACCATGAGTGCAACAGGATTAGTATATTTTTTACCCCTAGTTTTTGCCCTCTAAACCTAGGTGCGTCTTATAGTCCTGAGTATCTTATATGTCAAAAAATACGGTACTTACCTAAGAAGAGAGAAGCCTCTGGATCCTGTAAAGGTTTCCCACGGCTTCCTCCAGTCATCCATTGCCACTCGTGACCCCCCAACCACCATCACCACAAAAGGATTTCTGACACAGGCTCTTCAGATATCTGATGGGGGCCTCTCCTCTGCAAGCATGGGCGCAGCCTTACTGTGTGACTATAGCCATGCCTGTGCAGTAGGCCAGAGACGCAGGCACGGTCATGCTTGTGCTTGAACAGGAGCGCAGCCTAAATCTTCTGGAGGGTCCCGGCCAGTATCAACAGGAGCGAAGAAGAACTGGGAAGCCTTTATAGGTTCTAGAGGCTTCCCTCCTCTTAGGCAAGTATTACCTTTTTGACCCGAGCTCCGTCTCAGGATGAATGCAAGGACTTAAGGTGGCCACACACCACACAATTTTTTTTAATATATCTGTTCAATTAAAGAATAGCAATTAATTTCTCTGACTGTCCAGAACAATTCAAAAATCTGACCAATGTACCACACAACTATGTTCAATTTTTTCTCCAATCATGAATTAAATAATTAAAAGCTCAGAAAAAAATGATTGGAACTGTACATCAAGTAATTGAAAATCCATCACACACCATACAATTCTTGATAAAGTTGGTCTGAAATTTCCAACATGTCCAATCTCCAGAAATCGAAAAAAATGGGAAATTCAATCCGATTTATCAACCGAAAACAAAGAAACGCTCTTGATATTTCAGGTAACAGATCTAAATTAATTGGTGAAAAATTGGATCTTTAATTGTATGGTGTGTGGCCACCTTCAGAAGTGTTACTGGTTGTCTACATAAAACTGGATAATGAGATGATGAGACACCTACTTGCGTTCAGACTTACCCACTAAGTGCTATATAATTTCAAAATTTGGTTTCTGACCTGGTCAGCCTAAAGTATTGGAAAATGTAAGGTGTAACCGCAGGTCTTGCGGGTGGTACAGTGGCATAGTGGGTAGCATTCTCATCTTGCAGTGCTGGGTCCCCGTTTTGAATTTGGATGAAGAAAATATCTGAATGAAGTCTATGTTCTCCCTATATTTGCATGGATTTCCTCCAGACAGTTTGGTTTTCTTCCATATCCCAAAAACATACAGGAGTATTAATTAGCTTGCCCCAAAAAGTTACCTTAGGTGATGATGGACCTATGACTATAGTGTTGATTAGCTTGTGAGCCCTTCTATATACAAGACTATATATTTTCTAAAATGTTGCAGATGTCAATGCTATATAAAAAACACAATAAATAATTGAAAGATCTGTTCTGAACCCATTTTCCTTCCCTGCCTCATATTAGTGATGAAATCCCTGTAAGTGATCTGAAAATCCTCAATTGTGTACATCCTTATCTCACATGATACATAGATTTACGTTCCTCCTTGAGGGCTCCAGCAGATGAGACAACCCTTTGCTGTCTATCCATTACTAGTGATGGGCCGAATATCAAATTTTGGGTTCGCGAATTTCGAATCCGAATCTCCAAAAAAATTTGCGAATCTGGCGAATAGACTTCAATGGGCAGGAGAATTTTAAAACCCACAAAGACTTTCTGGCCACAAAAGTGATGGAAAAGTTGTTTCAAGGGGCCTAACATCTGGACTGTGGCATGCCGGAGGGGGATCCATGGGAAAAAGTCCCACCGAAAAATACGTAGTTGACGGAGAGTTGTGTTTTAATCACTAAAGGGCAGAAATCACATTACATTCCTAAATTGGTGGAATAAAGTGCGTTAAACATCCGGCATGTGTACATGGCGATTAGGTAGTGTAAGGGTTACGGCCGCTTTACACTGACAGATGGAACTACTGCGTTTAACGCACCGGAGCCTGCAAACAACCGCAAAGACCTTTAGTGATTACGTCAGATGAGCATATCTTTGTTTTTACTAGTTGACACCTCCAGGATATAAATGCTAGTCCTCTCGGTGGCAGTCTTTGTGTAGTGGTGTGTAGTGGCCACCGTGCTTGTGCGCACAATTGTGGGAGTGCAGGCGATCGCGGTTTCCCAGCCCCTATGGTCAGGCTGAGGTTGTTCAGTGACAGTTAAGTGACCAAAAAAACACTGATTCTGCACTGAGGCCTTATACAGGGGGCAGTAGGGTATACTAGATGCCAGTAGTGGTGGGAAGGTGGGTTATGGTCAGTGCACTACTAGGACCATAAGACCTGTCTCCTACAGCACTGAGGTATTACACAGGGACCAGAGGATACTAGATGCCAGTAGTGGTGTGAAGGTGGGTTATGGTTGGTGCACTACTAGGACCAGCAGACCTGTCTCCAACAGCTAACTTGTGCACTGGACAGAGAACAGCAATACAATAGCAAGAAAAACAATATATCGGCCCTAAGAAGGGCTTTGCTGTTCAGGACAATGTGGTAGCAGCAATAATCTGCACTGGTGAGGACACAGAACACAGGCCTACCTGACTCTCTCCATGTCACAACACACTGTCCCTCATCTGCCTATTTAATTGTTTATTTATTGTATTTATATTTATTTATAAATTGTATTTATAAATACATCGCTGCCTAGCACATAAGCCAAACACAGACCGCAAAATGGCTTCTGTGCTGGCTTTCTGATAGGTGGGTGGGGGCCTTCCAGGAGGGGATGCTAGCTAATTGGCTGCTATGTGTTTGCTTACTGTGAGGTGAGGGGTCAAAGTTTAGCTCAATGATGATGTATAGAGGCAAATTGAATCCACCCCTGAGGAGGCAAATGTGAATATGCCATCTTAGCATTGAATTATTTGCCTGGCGAATACTTCAGCCCATCTCTATCCATCACCTGCACATGAGATGTACTTTGCTCTTGATTGACAAGTGGGGTGGAGCCATGGATGAGCAGATAATGCTCTGCTCTTCCCACTCCCTATGCCCACACTGGGCTGCTGAGGGGGAGATTATATAAAAAACCTGCCTTTTTGTGGACATTTTTTAACTAGGTTTCATAAAAGCCGCCTAGTAATCAAAGTTACTGCAATTCCGGGGGGGGGGGGGGGGGGGGGGGGGGCACTGAGTTTAATATAGAGAACAAAAACCCATCATCAGTATTTCAGTATCATATTGCTGACTTACATCTTTGTCTAACAATTAACATAAAATGAAATTGAACAGTCACAGGACTATCGGGCTACTGATAACAAATACTTCACAATTATGTTAATGCCATAGGTACTGTATGCCAAATTGCCATTGCCAAGATTAAAAAAAAGGGTATGACTATGAATCTATTTCATTTATATTCTGCTGGGCTGTTCAATGTAACAGGCTACACTGGTCCTTTATGAACCTTGAAATACAGTATAATATACTTAAGACAGTCATACGTAGCAGCAAGCGCACAACATGGATACATTTTGAGAAGTCAGTTTAACCACTAGTACATTTTTGCAAAATTCATGTAAACAGATTAAAAAGGGAACTGCGTCTATTTGAAAAGGGCTCCTGGAAAAAAGGGTTCCTAGTGTAGCCCATATATACCGAATTCGGTTACAAAAAGGGCGCCAGGGGTAGCCCATATACCAACTTCGGCTACAAAGGGCGCCTGGTGTAGCCCATATGCCAACTTGGGCTACAAAGGGCACATGATGTAGCCCATATATGCCAACTTCGGCTACAAAAGGTGCCTGGTGTAGCACATATATGCCAAATTCGGCTACAAAGGGCACCTGGTGTAGCCAAAAAGCTAGTTTTAGTTTATTTAAAAGGATGCTGTTATAGGCAAAATTTGTTGGGCTATAAAAGGGCTCTAGATATAGATAAGAAAAGTGATTATTATGACCTAACTGCTCCCTACTCTCACACAGGTCCCTCCCCTGATGGAGCCTAACCCTAACCCCCCAGTTGGTGCCTAACCCTAAGACCCCTCCAGGTGGTGCCAAACCCTAAGACTCCCCAGGTGGTGCCTAACCCTAAGACTTCCCTGGCGGTGCCTAATCCTAAGACCCCCCAGGTGGTGCCTAACCCTCAGACTCCCCTGGTGGTGCCTAACCCTAAGACCCCCTAGGTGGTGCCTAACCCTAAGACCCCCCAGGTGGTGCCTAACCCTAAGACCCCCCAGGTGGTGCCTAATCCTAACCTCCCCTGTACCCTCGAATCACAAATCTCGGCTATAAAAGGGTGCCCTTTTTAGCAGAATCAAAAACCTTGTAGCCGAAAACCTTGTAGCCAAATAAAAAATATGAAAGAAATACATATATCCAGGCACATCGCCTCTAGTTAGGACATTAAATAAGTTATTAAGGAAAGGGAGGTGCTGAAGGGGGTGTGGCTAGAAAATAGCAAAAATCTATTAAAAATATGGGCTACAAAGGGGTGCACTACTGTAGCCAAAAACCTTGTAACCGAATAAAAATATGGGCTACAAAGGGGTGCCCTTTTGTAGCCAAAAACCTTGTAGCCATATAAAAAATATGGGCTACAAAGTGATGCCCTACTGTAGCCGAAACCTTGTAGCCAAATAAAAATATGGGCTACAAAGCGGTGCCCTTTTGTAGCCAAATAAAAAACATGGGCTACAAAGGGGCGCCCTACTGTAGCCAAAAACCTTGTAGCCAAATAAAAAATATGGGCTACAAATGGATGCCCTTTTGTAGCCGAAAACCTTGTAGCCAAATAAAAAATATGGGCTACAAATGGATGCCCTTTTGTAGCCGAAAACCTTGCAGCCAAATAAAAAATATGGGCTACAAAGGGGCTCCCTACTGTAGCTGAAAAGCTTGAAGCCGAATAAAAATATGGGCTACAAAGAAGTGCCCTTTTGTAGCTGAAAACCTTGTAGCCAGATAAAAAATATGGGCTACAAAGGGATGCCCTACTGTAGCCGAAAACCTTGTAGCCAAAAAAAAATATGGGCTACAAAAGGGTGCCCACTTGTAGCCTATATCAAAACTCAGAAACCCTTTTCTTTTTTTTTTATAGACTCTTTATTTATCAACATGATTTACAAATACATTAAACATTCATATCCCATAAAACACAAACGGGTTATTCTTAATACATAAAAACACCACTTCCCGAGGGAGCATAGGGGGCCTGCTTTGACAGATTGTTATTATCTACAACTTCTGTACATGCATTTATGTTATCCAAATATAATAAACCCCTTTCTAGATCGCTATTGGCAGTTTACCCTCACACAATTTTTCTTCCCAGTCTATCCTTTTTCATTCGGGTCTGCTTCTTCTCTTCCTCTCTGTCTCTTCCCTCTCCGTATTTCCCCTCACCCCCTCTCCTATTTCCAACCCACTTCTCTCACTTCCCCCCCTTCTCTAACATGAGTCCGGAGGGCCTCCATACAAACAACATAAAAAAGAAAGAAGAGAAAGAAAAAAAAAAAAAAAAAAAGGAGAACCAAAACCAAGACCCTTCACCTTATTCCCCGCTCTTCATATCACCCCCCCCCCCCTCCCCCAAGCCGCCCACCCTAAGTTTACCCCCTCACTAAAGAGGGCATCCATACAAAAACAATAATTATTCATGTCTGTGTCCCACCATCACCGATCAGCTTCTTATAGTCTTCAGTGTGTTTAAACACCTCCCATTTTTCCCATGTTAACCTGTGCTGCTCTTCTTTTCCCGTAATATATTTTGTTAATTCCTCCAATCTTTGTGTTCTAGATATTTCACCTATCCACTCTGTTAGTGTGGGAGGTTGCTGTGTTTTCCAATGCCTTCCAATCAGTATTCTTGCAGCATTGACCAAATAACTGCATAGGGATTGTCTATATTTCCTAATACCCCATTCATTATGGTGTAAAAGAAAAAAAGCTGGATCTGAAGGGAGCTTGTTCCCCAGAATTTCCCCCCCTAGTTGTCTCACCCCTTCCCAGAGTACTCGAAGTCTATCACAGCTCCAAACTATATGGAGGTATGTGCCCCTCTCAGTCTGGCACCTCCAGCACCCGGGATCAAGATCTGGATACATAGTCCCTAGTCTATCTGGAGTGAGAGATGCCACCTGACTAATAATTTAAATCCTGTTTCTTGTATTCTAGTCGATATCGAAGTTTTATAGGAGAATGTTATAATTTTATTCCATTGAGCATCTGTAAATTGGTAATTCAGTTCATCCTGCCATTTCTTCCTATAAGGATCACTAGCATCTCTCTTGTCATTTAGCATTCCATAGATCTTAGCTAGTGACCTTCTACCATCCCCTTCTGAACTAGAAAGTCGCTCAAATTGCGTCAGTTCTCTACCAAATTCTTGTTTTCGTCCTTGTGATAGTAAAAAATGCCTAAATTGCATAACACTCCACCAGTCTAGGTCTTCCCTCCCCCTCTGTTCTTTTATTGTATCTAGGAGTTTCCAGCCCCCCCCCCCCCCTCCACCAGGTCTCCTGCTCTAACCCCTCCTGAGTCTCTCCATCTCGCATATTGCTTCCTACTTGACCCCTGCATAAACCTATCATTATCCACTATCGGCATGAGCGGGGAGGGTGAGGGCGATAGTTTGTGCTTTACTTTCAATCTATTAAACATTTTTAGTGTATGATTCACATATACTCCTGCCGGATGTGTAGTCCTATAGGTATGTCTAGTCCATGGGGACAGGTATAAAGGGATATCGACCATATTCTGGTCCATCTCCACCCATAGTTTATGTTGGATATTTTTATGCCAGTCTACAATCCTAGCCACTATCGCTGCCAAATAATATATTTTAGGGTCTGGCAAAGCAAGTCCTCCATGAACCTTCCTTTGGGACAACAGTAGGTATTTTACTCTGGGGGGCTTATCCTTCCATAGAAATCTGGTGAATTCTCTTTTTAAGGTCCTAAAAAAGATCTCTGGTATCGGTACCGGTAATGTCTGGTATATATAGAGCAGTCTTGGGAGTACATTCATTTTTAATATATTAGTTCTCCCTAACATGGAGAGTTTTAACTTTCTCCATGCCAGGAGATCCTTTTTTATAGTAGCAGGGAGTGTCCCATAGTTAAGCATGTATATCCCTCTTATGGTTGTCGTAATCTTTGTGCCCAGATATGTGATAGCTTCCTTAACCCATTTAAACGGAAAATTTTCCTTTAGACGTTCTTTCTCCTGGTCACTTATGTTTATCCCCATGGCTTCACATTTGTCCCAATTTATTTTGAAGTCAGAAATTCTCCCAAATTTTTTAAATTGTGCCATTAGGATTGGTATTGATATCCTAGGGACTATTCTGCATATGCCGTGACTCGGTGTTCCCTCTGTCCTATCTGTATTCCCTTAATATCTGTGTTCTTTCTTATATAATTTAAAAACGGTTCTAGAACCAATGCAAATATTAGAGGGGACATGGGACACCCCTGGTGCGTGCCATTCGAGATCACAAATGACTCTGAAAGGACCCCATTTACCTTCACCCTTGCTGTCGGGATTTTTATATAATGATCCTATCCATGTAGTCATTTTATTCCCTACCCCTATAGATTGTATTACTGCTCTGATAATCTCCCAACCGACTCGGGAGCCCTTTTCACCACCTTGTAGCCCATATTTGCAGAAATACCATTGATGTCTATGGAGGTGCCCTTTTCATACAGGCAGCTCAGGAGCCCTTTTCAACGGATCCCGGAACTTTACTTAATTTAACTTAATGAATACATTTGCTTAATTTTTACAACATTACTTTATAAATTATTTAGTCTGTGTTTGCTCATTGTAAAATCTTTCCTCTCGCGGGTTTACATTCTTACATTTACTACGGATGGCGACATCTTTACTGCTGGCAAGGAGAATCACTGTAGAATGTTTGTTTGTTGTGTGTTCTGAAGTGAGCAGAAACAATAGCTGTCCTCCCAGAGT
The DNA here is from genome assembly GCF_040937935.1 of Hyperolius riggenbachi. Lineage (NCBI taxonomy): Eukaryota > Metazoa > Chordata > Amphibia > Anura > Hyperoliidae > Hyperolius > Hyperolius riggenbachi. The sequence continues at coordinate 336,908,150 of NC_090650.1, forward strand.
GCACTGGGAGGAGAAGGCTTCATGACATTGTAATCTAGGGTGGGGTTTCTGATGCTAAAATGAGAATAATGGGCATACCAAGGCAGGAGGGGCCAGAGGTGTTGGGGACACAACGACTAACCTTCCCTTTCTCTGATACCCCAGATCAGGTGTTTTTGTTGCTATTCATGTTACGGGTGTGAAGATCCTGATGACCACACTTGTTTTATAACCCTTGTAAGATGAGCCCCCAGGCTGTGAGGGTCACCAAGAGGCAAATAAAGGGTAGTGAACATTAAAAGGTTCCATCAAAGTTTTGCTGGATGCCCCATGATTTGTAGTTAAGCCCCTGCAGGATAATGAGCAGTAAAATGGCAAACCTGAATAATATGTAATTGTAGTGCCTCTTTAACCTATTGGGGACTGGCAGCCTAACTCCCCTTAAGAACCAGGCGAATTTGCATGTGGGGGGGGCATGTTTGGGGGGGGGGATCAGGCAGCCGGATCACCACTTTTGGTAGCTGAATTGTGTGTCCCCCCTGTAGCCAGATGTCCCCCTTTAGCCAGTAGCATTTACTCACCTCCCAGGCTCCAGCGATGAGCCTCTGTGGACTCCGCTCGTACTGCCGCTCAGTTCCAGGTCGCGGCTTGATGACCGTGGGAACAGCAGGAAGGTAAGTGGATCCTCTACTTCCCCCCCTACTGCCGCATCAGTAACAGTGATCACTACAATCCGCCGCTGATCGTAGTGATCACGTGATCAGAAGCCATACGCGATGGCTTCTGATCACTGAGGGTAGATGTCAGCTGTCATATAACAGCTTAAAGAGAATCTGTACTCTAAAATTCTTACAATAAAAAGCATACCATTCTAGTCATTATGTTCTCCCGGGCCCCTCTGTGCTGTTTCTGCCACTCCCTGCTGCAATCCTGGCTTGTAATTGCCAGTTTTAGGCAGTGTTTACAAAAAAAGACATGGCTTCTAACTAGAGTGTGATAGGCTTGAGAGTAGCTCAGTTTCTGACTCATACAGAGCCTGGAGAGGGTGTGTATAGCTTCTGCCAATAACAAGCAGTGCAGCACATTGCACACATTCCAGCCTCAGCCGACAGAGCCGACAGAAGAGAGAAGATTAGATCATATAACAGAGATAACACAGCCACTGTGCAACTAGAAAAGGCTGCAGTAACACAGACCACATTAGAACAGGTATAGGAACTTATAGGATAGAAGAAATGAGGCTGAAAATTTCGTTACAGAGTCTCTTTAATCTCCCGTCTTGGGTGCGCACGATCACGTCAGGAGCGGAAACTGCGTGCGGCGTAGGATTATGCCAGTGGTCCCCAAAAGGTTGAATTATATGGATCCTGTTGTATAAAGCGGTGTTTGTCAGGGCATCTGAATTCAACACATTAGAGGTTTAAGGAAAGGCATACGAGGCATGCACCACCACTGAATTACAGGAATTACAGAACTGTAGCACAAGATGGGAGAGGTAATGAAAATACAGGTGATCCCAATAAGCACAAAGGAATGATCTAATATCAAAAATTATCAAACAAACATTTATTGAATAAGTATAACTACAGAACTGCCATAACAGAAATGTATAGATTGTTTATTTTAAGTGTTTTTTTTATAATGAAAATATAATATATTTACTGTGAATGTAAAGTACAGTGAGTTCCACAGGACATCACATCAACATGCAATATAAATATGAAGCTGACAAATAAGCAGGAAAAAAACGTAATAAAAAAGAAGAAAAAATATAAAAACTATACAAAATGGTGTGTTATGGATAAATCATTACATTACGTAAATTACGATGATGATAATGGTTATGTATAGGGATGTTCAATGAGATGCTAATAATTCCAAGTTGATGCAAATGTATGCACATTGTCTGCACTTTGTAAAAGAAGACTGTCGCTATTTGTTGTATTTCAATGGCTGATAAGATGAAACTATTCTTTTTAGCTTACAACAAGTAGTGTATGTACTCTGCCTAGTTGCATTTAAACTCTGGGTTTACGATGTCTCCCCATCACCTGAAGACAGGAATGTGATGTTTTAGCAAACAAATGGTTTTAGCTATTTAACTAATATAATAAATGCGAAAGTTTGGATGATTGGATGTTTGTTACTCAATCACACAACAATGGCTGAACGTATTTGAATAAAATTTGGCACACACATAGTACATTATCTGGAATAACATATAGGATATTTTTTATTACTACTACTACTGCTTCTTTGTAAAAGAACCAATTCAATGCATTGGGTCAATTTCCAAACTGCATAATTGTGAATATCATTAGAATAAAAAAAATAATAAAATGTGCATTGACTTAGAATTATTAGCATATCATTGATTATCCCTAATGATGAGTAGAGATGGTCAATGAGATGTAAATAATTCCGAGTTGATGAAAGTGTACACAAATTTTGAATACAGCGTTAAACAGATTGAAAAGGGTCCATTTGAATTCCTCCTTGGAAGAATTTAATTTCATTTTCAACATGCCCAAATTTGCATACAAAAATCGGCATAATCCTGCATCAACAAGAAAAAACACACCTCATTTACAATATGCAAAACACTAGATAAACCTTATTCAGAGATTTAATACTGTTATTTAAAACACGGTGAACGTCATCGGACGTCCACCGCGCTGTACTGCGCAGGCGCAGAACTACTGCACCTGCGCAGTACAGCGCGGTGGACGTCCGATGACGTCAGCGCGCCGGCGTGGGACGCAGAAGTGCCGAGCCTTGGAGCGCAGAAGAGCCCGACCTGGCAGCCGGCCTGGCCAGGTCGGGTCGGCCACCGGAGACCACCGGGAGCCTGCGGAGCGGCGGCGAGGGCACCTCCTGCCTGCCACGGGCTGGAGGAAGCCCCAGGTAAGTGGAAATTGATTTTTATTTTTTAGGCACCCTCCCTGAACCTTCCCTTTAAAGATAATTTTGAAGGCCTACATCAAAATCATGTCACGTTATCATGCCCCGCTAGATAAAATCCATATACGTCTGCACAAAAATATGCAAGAATTTATACTTGGGAGGAAAGCAAGTGAGTTTATGGCATGTGCGGACTTATTACTGGGACCAGAGTGAATTCACTGTTTAAATGAATTCTCATCACGTACGCTGAAGAAATGATCAATGAGACGAGTACTTGGAAAAGAAATTGTAGGGAAAATCTCTTCTGAGACTGTTTCTAAAATAACAGGCTAAAGGTGCGGAGTGAAGTATTGGTAAGAGGAATCATGTTATTGCAGGAGTAAAATTCTGACAATCATAATGATAAGTTATAGGCAGTTATGTAGAGGAGAGGTGCACATTCTGTGAACATCTGAGCTCTTCCGTTATCTAGTTATTTGTCTGAGTTTTAGAAGGAACTCTGTATATCGTACAGCTGTGTTATGCAGTAAAATTATAGTGCCAATGTCTTAGCCTGTGCCTGATGTACTATGTTTCAGCAAAACTATTTAATTCATCTCTTCACCAGCAACTTTCTCATGACAGCTCACTCCTCTCCTGACACAGCTGCTGTGCACAGCTGGATGGGAGCGTGGACATACAGGGAGCATGAAGTGGACCACTCCATTTGCCTTTCATTTGACTGGCTCCAGTTGGATTGAGTCAACTCCATCCCCCACCGCAAAAATGATGATTTTCAGGCGCTGCCATAGATGCCATTATAAATAGTGACTACACTGTAAAATTTGCAATGCACAATTTCATAAAAATTATATTGTGCATAATACGATAAATATTTTAAAGGGCGATGTGCGTGCCCAAAATTCACAGTGTAGCTGCTATTTAAAATTGCATTCATGCTGGCACCAAATTTTCAGCCCAAATTTCCTGCTTCGACAAATCCTTCCTTAATTTAAGTCAACCTTCCTGATCTCAGGCACTGGCAATAATCCTATCCTATCCCTGCTGAAACGCCTATAATTGAGTCATCTGGCACATCACTATAGACAACTAAGCACCTCTGTAGTAAAATATATAAAATATACCACTCCCCAAGTGACTTTTTTTTAAATCGAATGGGCTGTTGGAGGGGTGACAGGCATAACTTACCTTTGGGAAGCTGCACCCTAGCCCCCCATCTGTACACACTCTGCCATCTTCCAAAGAGCAGACCCAAAGGTGCCACAGCTTTAAGCTCCTACGGCGTTGTTGCCTTCCCCGTTGTTGCAATGCATGCTGGGAAATTTAGTAATCTCATCCAACTCTAAAGTGAACTGTTTTAATACACAAGCACTGTTTTGCATACATCTCGATGTCCAGACATTCGGAAAGCTTTGAGTGCATCTACAATAGCCAGGCTCAGTTCACTGTTCACAGCATTAGGTCTTGTAAGGACAGCGAGACCTGCTATGTCTCCATCCAGCTGAAGCCTTTTTGCAATTTTAATTCTCTTAAATCACAGCACAAACATAACACGGCCAAAAGTACAGCCCTTTCCTTAGCTGAGGTTAAAAAAAAATGCATCAAAATTTCCTCTGCGTCTTATGCTGGTCACCTTGTCTCATTAACAGCTTAATATATTTGTATATCATATGCATATAAAACTTTGGTAATGTCAACACTCTTATTTTGGCAAGCCTTATCTAAAAAATGCAAATATGTTGTTACCGTTATTAACTTTTGTTGCTGTTCTCTGAACTCTTCCTGGTGTTACAATAGATCTTTGTTATGTATGAACCATTGCCAAAATTATAATCCATATTCAAGGTGAATTGTTACCATATTCAAGGTGAATTGTTAGTATAGATTTATGTAGTGACAAAATGATGCTGTCTTCCGGGACATCCATACTGCTTCCTATGCATGATGATATGCTGTAAGCTTTGGTTGCTACAGTCTGACATTGCGAGCATCTAAAAATGTTACACTATTTTGTAATACAGTGGGATGCGAAAGTTTGGGCAACCTTGTTAATCGTCATGATTTTCCTGTATAAATTCTTGGTTGTTACAATAAAAATGTCAGTTAAATATATCATATAGGAGACACCCACAGTGATATTTGAGAAGTGAAGTTTATTGGATTTACAGAAAGTGCACAATAATTGTTTGAATAAAAGTAGACAGGTGCATACATTTGGGCACTGTTGTCATTTGATTTATTCCAAAACCTTTAGAACTAATTATTGGAACTCAAATTGGCTTGGTAAGCTCAGTGACCCCTGACCTACATACACAGGTGAATCCAATTATGAGAAACAGTATTTAAGGGGGGCAATTGTAAGTTTCCCTCGTCTTTTAATTTTCTCTGAAGAGTAGCAACATGGGGGTCTCAAAACAACTCTCAAATGACCTAAAGAGAAAGATTGTTCACCATCATGGTTTAAGGGGGAGGATATAGAAAGCTGTTTCAGAGATTTCAGCTGTCTGTTTCCACAGTTAGGAACATATTGAGGTAATGGAAGACCACAGGCTCAGTTCAAGTTAAGGCTCAAAGTGGCAGACCAAGAAAAATCTCAGACAGACAGAAGTGACGAATGGTGAGAACAGTCAGAGTCAACCCACAGACCAGCACCAAAGAGCTACAACATCATCTTGCTGCAGATGGAGTCACTGTGCATCACTTAACTATTTGGCGCACTTTACACAAGGAGATGCTGTATGCGAGAGTGATGCAGAGTTAGCCTTTTCTCCGCCCACAGCACAAACAGAGCCGCTGCAGCTAAAGCGAACAAAATTTTGGGATGCATTAAAAGGGAAATAAAAACTCGAGATGCTAGCATAATATTGCCCCTGTTTAACTCTCTAGTAAGGCCACATCTGGAATATGGAATTCAGTTCTGGGCACCACATTACAAAAAAGATATTGCAGTTTTAGAGCAGGTGCAGAGACGAGCTACAAAATTGATACGTGGGATGGAAGGTCTCGCTAACCAAGAAAGGTTAGATAAACTGGGTTTATTTAGTCTAGAGAAAAGACGCCTTAGAGGAGATCTAATTAACATGTATAAATACATCAGAGGGCAATATAATAGCTTGGCGGATGAGCTTTTTGTCCCTAGGCCTTCTCAAAGGACTAGAGGACATGAGCTGCGCATGGAGGAAAAACGTTTTAGCCATTTATTTAGGAAAGGGTTCTTTACAGTAAGAGTGGTTAAGATGTGGAATGCATTGCCACAGGAAGTCGTTATGGCAAACTCTATACCTGCATTTAAAGGGGGCTTAGATGCTTTCCTTGCGTTGAAAGACATCCATGGCTACAATTACTAGGTTATGCCTAATGATGTTGATCCAGGGATTTTATCTGATTGCCATCTGGAGTCAGGAAGGAATTTTTCCCATTTGGGGCTAATTGGACCATGCCTGGTGGGGTTTTTTTCGCCTTCCTCTAGATCAACAGGGGTATGTGGGGGACGGGCTGGAGTTGTACTTTGTACTGGTTGAACTCGATGGACGTATGTCTTTTTTCAACCAAAATAACTATGTAACTATGTAAGTATGCTAAAGCACATTTGGACAAGCCAGCTTCATTTTGGAATAAGGTGCTGTCATAGGCAAATGAAGGGGGGGATTACAGCTGCCCAGAATCCCCCCTCAGACCAGGTCTGGGCAGTGTCTGGGGACAGGCACAAGTTGAAATACCAGAATATCTGCAGGCATCCTGCAGCTCACAGCACCACCTCCTTTCTTTTCCTGCTACAGTTGACTTTGGATGTAGCAGCAGAATGTGTACAGAGCATGGAGCAGCAGCGTGTGTAGAGCATGGAGCAGCAGCGTGTGTACAGAGCATGGAGCGGCAGCGTGTGTAGAGCATGGAGCAGCAGTGTGTGTACAGAGCATGGAGCAGCCCTGGGGAACTTTAACAGTGTCATGTATGAGCACTGCCCCCCCTTTTTTCCCTGCTACAGTTGACTTTGTATGAAGCAGCAGCATGTGTACAGAGCATGGAACAGCTCTACGGAACTTAACAGTCAGGTATGAGCACAGCCCTGTGCCCTGCTATGTGAATGCTTCATTTTCCCCTTCATTAGCAATGTCCGCTGTCCTCATTATTATCTGTATCCAAACTGCTACTGATCGATCCCGTTGCCGTCAAACGGTCGGATGGGAAATTGCATTATGTGTACCAAGCATGATGTCCTACCATATTATTGTACTGTATTGTGCGGGGCTGAGGGAGACCTTTCAGGAATCCCCCCTCTGAAAATCCTGGGTTTGCCCCTGGCTGTGCTAAATCTTTCAACAAGACAATGACCCTAAACACTGTTCAAAATCCACTGAGGCATTCATGCAGAGGAACAAGTACAACATTCTGGAAAGCCATCTCAGTCCCCAGACCTGAATATAATTGAACATCTGTGGTGTGAGTTAAAAAGAGCTGTCCATGCTCAGAAGCCATCAAACCTGAATGAATTAGAGATGTTTTGTAAAGAGGAATGGTCCAAAATACTTTCAACCAGAATCCAGACTCTCATTGGAACCTACAGGAAGCGTTTAGAGCACCTGCCTAATTTTGTTTAACCCTCCTGGCGGTATATTAAAAACCGCCAGGGGGCAGCGCAGCGGTTTTTTTTTTTTTTTTTTAAATCATGTAGCGAGCCTAGGGCTCGCTACATGATAGCCGCTGCTCAGCGGCATCCCCCCAGCCCCGCCGATCGCCTCCGGCGATAGGCGATCAGGAAATCCCGTTCATGGCGACGGGGCGGGATGACGTCACCGACGTCATGGACGTCGTGACGTCTAAGGGAGTCCCGATCCACCCCTTGCCGCTGCCTGGCGCTAGTAGGCCAGGCAGCGCAGGGGTCTAGGGGTGGGGGGCTGTGTTGCGACGCGGATAGCGGCGATCGAGCGCGGGGCGGCGGCGATCGAAGTGCTGACGCAGCTAGCAAAGTGCTAGCTGCATTCAGCAAAAAAAAAAATTACTCAAATCGGCCCAGCAGGGCCTGAGAAAACCTCCTGCGCGGCTTACCCCGAACGTTACCGCCAGGAAGGTTAAACAATTATTGCACACTTTCTGTAAACCCAATAAACTTCATTTAACTTCTCAAATATCACTGTGTGTGTCTCCTATATTATATATTTAACTGACTTTTTTATCGTAAGAACCAACGATTTATACAGGAAAATCATGACGATTAACAAGGTTGCCCAAACTTTCGCATCCCAGTGTATATATTAATTAATTAATTTATTTATTTATTTGTTGTATTTATAAAGCGCCAACATATTACGCAGCGCTCGACATTAATTTAGGTTACAGACAATATTTAGGGGTGACAAACAGCAATATGACAATACAGGAATACAAGAAAACCAGATCACACAGCACAGTATGAGTACAAGGTAATGCTTAGTCAGTCACTGGATGGGAGCATGGAGTTAGGCAAGTTAGGTTCACTCAAATGCATAGCATGGGTGCACAGTAATAGAGGTGCATGATCAGGTAGGACACAAAAGGAGTGAGGACCCTGCCCAAAGGCTTACAATCTAGAGGGAGAGGTAGGGACACGAGAGGTAGGGGACCAGAGTTCGGCTGTGGGTTTAGAGCAATTGTGAGGGGTGGTAGGCAAGAGTGAAAAGGTGAGTTTTGAGGGCCTTCTTGAAGGTGTTGAAGGAGGGGGCTGCCCTAATGGGTGGAGGTAGGGAGTTCCATAGTGTCGGAGCGGCTCTTGAGAAGTCTTGGAGGCGTGCATGGGACTGGGTGATGCGGGGGATGGTCAGGCGAAGTTCATTGGAGGAGCGGAGTGAGCGGCTTGGTGTGTATCTCTGAGTAAGATCAGAAATGTAGGTTGGACAGGTTTTGTGGATGGATTTGTAGGTCAGACACAATATCTTGAATCTGATTCTGGACTGGATAGGAAGCCAGTGGAGGGATTCACGGAGGGGAGCCGCCCTGGTGGAGCAATGGGAGGAGTGGATAATTCTGGCAGCCGCATTCATGATGGACTGCAGTGGGGCTATTCGGGTCTTAGGGAGTCCAGACAGAAGGGCATTGCAGTAGTCGAGGCGGGAAATTATGAGGGCATGGATGAGGAGTTTGGTGGTGGCAGGGGTCAGGAAAGGGCGAATCTTACAGATGTTATGAAGGTGGAAGTTGCAGGACTTTGTGAGGTTTTGGATGTGGGGAGTGAAGGAGAGTGCGGAGTCCAGGGTGACACCCAGACAGCGGGCTTGAGAGGTAGGGTGAATAGTAGTGTGGTTAACAGTGACCTGCACATCTGGGAGGTCCAGGGATGACCGGGGTGGGAAGATCATAAATTCCGTTTTGTCTAGATTTAGTTTTAGGAACCTAGCGGACATCCAGGAGGAGATGGCAGATAGGCAGGAGGAGACCTTGTCCATGGTAGTGGTGGATATGTCAGGGGTGTGGAGATAGATTTGGGTGTCATCTGCATACAGATGATAGTTAAAACCCATGGAGGAGATAACCTTGCCAATGGAGGATGTGTATAGGGAGAACAGTAGGGGGCCAAGGACCGAGCCTTGGGGGACTCCCACTGAGAGGTGGTTGGGGGTGGACGAGGACTCATTGAAGGAGGTCGTGAAGGAGCGGTTGGAGAGGTAGGATGAAAGCCAGGTCAGGGCGAGATCGTGAATGCCCATGGATTGGAGGGACTGGAGGAGTAGGGGATGATCTACTGTATCAAAAGCTGCTGAAAGGTCAAGGAGGAGGAGAATGGTGTATTTACCTTCAGCTTTAGCTAAGGCAAGGTCATTGACCACTTTGGTGAGAGCCGTTTCGGTTGAGTGGGCAGGCCGAAATCCAGATTGCAGTGGGTCTAGTAGTGAGTTGGCATTGAGGTACTAGGTCAGGCGTTTGTGAACCAGACGCTCAAGGAGTTTTGAGGCGAAGGGGAGGAGGGAGATCGGGCGGTAGTTGGAGGGTAGCGAGGGGTCGAGGGAGGGTTTCTTGAGCAGAGGCAGTACAGTGGCCTGCTTGAAGTCTGAGGGGAAGGTGCCTGTGGATAGGGAGAGGTTAAACATGGTAGTGAGGACTGGGGCCAGATCCGTGAAGTGAGGCTGAAGTAGATCAGAAGGGATAGGGTCAAGGGGGGAGGTAGTGGTATGGGAAGTCTGCAGTAGGTGGTTGACCTCCTCAGTGGTAGTAGGAGTGAAGGAGGTGAGGGAAGGATAGGGTGGAGAAGGAGTAGGTTGTGAGCAGGTGGGAGGTGAAGATTGAAGATTGGATATTTCCTGACGGATGGAGACTATTTTGTTGGTGAAGTGGGTGGCTAAATCTGTGGCAGAGAGGGAGGAAACAGAAGGTGGGGGGGTGGGTTTAAGCAGGGAGTTGAAGGTGCTAAAAAGACGCCGGGGATTGGAAGCTTGTGCTCCGATGAGCTTGGTAAAGTATTCCTGCTTCGCATGAGCAAGGGCAGTGTGGAACTGCTGCAGGTTAGTCTTGTACTGTAGGAAATCCTGGTTTAGTCGAGTTTTCCGCCATTTTCATTCAGTGGCGCGTGTTTCCCTCTGGAGGTTGCGAGTATGGGTAGTGCGCCAGGGCTGGGGGTTAGGGGGTCGGTTGCGGCCGAATATTGGTGGAGCAGCTTTCTCTAGGGCTGATGAGAGAATTTGGTGATACTGAGCTGCAGCAAGATTAGGACAGGTTAGGGTGGGGAGAGTGGAGGATAGGCCATGGAGGGAGTCAGCAAGGACGCCAGGGTTGAGCTTGCGTAGGTCTCGCTGCCATCGACCAGGTGGGTGGGCGGGTAGTTTGGAGGTGCCTTCCGTGAGGAGGTTGAAGGCGAGAAGGTAATGGTCTGAGGGTGGAAATGGTGCGATGTCGAGGTCTGCAATGGTGGTGGATTTAGTGAATATAAGGTCGAGAGTGTGACGTGCAGTGTGAGTGGGGGCGTTGGTGTGTTGTACTAGGCCATGTGAGTTGGCTATGGTGAGTAGCCGGGTCGCAACAGAGTTCTTAGGTTCATTGATGGGTATATTGAAATCCCCGAGGATGATGGTGGGGAGGTCAGAGGAGAGGATGTGTGGGAGCCAGGAGGCAAGGTTGTCGAGAAATTGTCGTGTGGAGCCCGGAGGGCGGTATAAGACTGCAACAATGGCTGGGAGGGGATTGTAGAGGCGGATAGTGTGGGCCTCAAATGATGTGAATTGTAGAGAGGAAGGTGGAGTGAGGACACGGAATGTGCAGGATGGGGAGAGGAGCAGACCCACCCCTCCCCCGGTCCTGTTGTCTGGTCTGGGGGTGTGACTGAGGTGAAGCCCCCCGTATGAGAGGGCAGCCTCTGCGGCAGAGTCAGAGGGGTGAGCCATGTCTCAGTGAGTGTGAGGATGGTGAGGGATTTGGAGAGGAAGAGGTTGTGGACCTCTGTAAGTTTATTGCGGACGGATCTGGCATTCCAGAGACCGCAGGGTAGGGGGCAGGGGCGTAGCAATAGGGGTTGCAGAGGTTGCGATCGCATCGGGGCCCTTGGGCCAGAGGGGCCCCAAAGGGCCCTGCCTCAACTACAGTATTAGCGCTCTATTGGTCCTGTGCTCATAATAATCACTTCTATAGATACTTTGAATAGTGGTAATCATTAACAAACTGTTCCCCATCCCCTTCGTGCACCTCTGATACTGTAGTTGCCATTGGCAGGTTTTGGTGCGCCGTATCAATTGTTATGTATAGCGTGCTTGGGGGGCCCCATTGTATAACTTGCACCGGGGCCCACAGCTCCTTAGCTACGCCACTGGTAGGGGGAGCATGTGCTTGTGAGTGGGATGGATGGAAATGAGGTTGGGGCGAGGATGGGTGTTGAAGTTATTTGTGGACAGAGAGCTGTGAAGCGGGTCAGCAGGGGATGCTTGTCTGGCAGCAGGCTGTGGCCCAGGGTTAGGCGATATATCACCAGCAGCAAGTAAGAGTAGGAGGGAGAGAGTAAGCAAATGTAAATGGGATTTAAATGTTTGTGAGGTTTTTGAGCTGCTGGAGGGAGAGAGAGATTTCAGGAGAGCTAACAGTTCATGAGAAGCTGAGTAAGGTGAGCAAAGCAGAGCAGATGAAATGAATATGTGCATCTCACAAGTGCTCACAAGGATGGGTTGCAAGATTAGCAACCATCAACTGCACCTGAGGAGGATAACTGCCTCCAAATGGGTACAGGTCGCCAGCTGTACAGGTCGCACTCTGCATAAAGAACCTGAAGCCAAGGGGCCCGGGAAGGACTCCACTCGATGAGGGGAGTGAGAGGCACCCAAGAGTATAAAAAGTTAAAATTTAGAGATAACTTGAGGCAGCTTACCTCGACCAAGAAGTCACTTATGGTACAGTAAGAAAAATAATTTCTTGAGCACAAGGCAACGCGTTCCGTGAGCACAGCCGGCACTACCATTCAGGCAGACTAGGCATTTGCCCTAGGGCCCCCGCCACTTCAAAGGCCCCCTGCTGACAGAGTTGTTTTCCCCACTGCTGTTTATTTGTTTTTACTAAAGAGGCTTGAAAGTTTAAGTCAAGTGCATGCAGGCTGCCCCGCCTACCAGCACACTTCAGGAAGTTCCACTGCCCACCCCCAGGCATTCAGCGGCTGCTGATCTGTGAGGTATAGTGATAGTGTCTGTGTGTACAAGCAGGGGGTCAGACTGCGAAGCAGAAGCAGCCCAGAGCATGGACACATCTCAGTGAGTCTGTGTTACTCACTGCACTGGGAGAGGGGGGTTGAGGGAGGGAGACATGCTGTCTGTGTGTGCTGAGGAGGCTGGGAGCAGCCAGGAACACGACACATCACGGTGAGTCTAACTCACTGTGCATAGCATCTTATCTTTCATGTCCCCTGATCTCCTGGGAGAGGGGGCTGAGGGCTAGAGACATGCTGTGACTGTGTTCAGAAAAGGTGAATGGCTAGCTGGATGTCTGGAATACCTCCTGTACCTTTTAAAAAAATTCCCTGAAATCGCTGAAGCAGCTGGCAAGCTGGTAACTGTACAGAGGCTTGCCTCCTCCTTCAGGGTCTGTGGGAGAAACTCAGCTCTCTCACTATTGTAAAGACTGATGTGGACAGCTACATAAGGTATTTCACAGGTTGAAAAGTTTTTGACACTCCCTAGACTCCAGGAGGGCTGCTTTCTGACTTGAGTGAGAGACTGGCAGGGACAGGAGACACATTACAGGCAACTAGCCTCTGTGTGATGTGGGATTGCAATACAGATATGCTCTCTGCTCTATGGCCCAGACAATGCACACTGAAAACCTGTAGCAGATCTGCAAAATGCTAGAGGTTTTTGAAGTAGATTTCAGAGCGATTCTAGGCATGTTTAGAGAGGTGTTCTAAACATGCCTAGCATTTTTTGGAGCGTTTTTGTGTAGCAGATTTCATATATTGTTCCAGTAAAGCTGTTACTGACCAGCTTCTGTAACAAAAACGCCTGGAAAACCGCTCTGATCTAGCGTTTTTCAGAGCGGTTTTCCACTTTCCTATACTTTATATTGAGGCAGACATGCCTCAGAAATCTCAAAAATGCTGCAGCCCCCGAGTTTGCATTTGTGGAAAAAACGAGCCGCTCTGGTGTGCACCATCCCATTCACTTTCATTAGCCAAGCGGTTTCCCCCCCGCAAGCGTTTTAAAAAACGCTCCAGAACCGCTCTGGTGTGCACCAGCCCTATCTCAAGCTCTCCACTCCTCATCTCTCCCTCATTCACCCTTGTTTTCCCCCTTTCTCTAGTGCTGGGGAAAGGGGGGCAATCTCCCCCCAGGCCGCTTTTTATTCAGTGATTTAGGGCCGGTCCAGTGCCTGGTGTATTTAGGTTTGTTGTTGTAAGGCAATGTGAAACACTAGGCTAGCAGATAAAAGTGCAATTCCAGGGCAGGCAAGCTGGTAATTATACACAGCATGATGCAGAGCTTGCTTGAAGGGTCTGTGGGAAAATATCTGTCTGGTCTCTCCCCATTGTTATAATGACTGCATTTGCGGATAAGGTGTTAAACAAGTTGAAAAGTTTTTGACAGTCCCTAGACTCCAGGAGGGCTGCTTTCTGACGTGTGTGAGAGACTGGCAGGGACAGGAGTCATATTACAGGCAAATAGCCTCTGTGTGATGTGGGATTGCAATACCGATAAGCTCTCTGCTCCATCTCAGGCTATTCTCAATTTCTCTCCACTCCTTCTCTCTCTTGGCTAGTGCATGCCAAAATCACAATCGCTAGCAATTTGTGAGTGCGATTTTGTAAAGCGATTTTTTTTTCAGAGCGATCTTTGAGTGAATCGCTCAAAACATGCTATATGCTGTGTGTTTGTAATTTTGAAAAAATCACAATGCTGCTACCTGCTGTGAGCACACCGTCATAGGGTAACATTAGCCAAGCGCTTTTCAATTCACTGTCGATTTGAAAAATGCCCAGAAGCCCTCTTGGTGTGCAGCAGCCCTCCCTCATTCACCTTTGTTTCCCTCTTCCGCTAGTGTTGGGTGTCTTCTTGTCATACAGGAAAGTTAAATAAAAGTGCATTGCTGGTGAGGCAAATTATTATTATTAGTGGTCAGGAGGAAACTGTGGGGGGAAGGAGGGCCCCACAGCAGGGGCGTTTCTAGGGTCCTTGGAGATCAGTGGCACCTGTGGGCACCAGGCGGGGAGGCAAAAAATGGGCGTGGCCATGCAGTGAGTGGGCGTGGCCATGGGTGGGGCCAAATGTACATAAACTTAGCAGCGGTGTAAGCTACGGATAACGGGCCTGCCCATCGAAATATTGGACGGAGCCCCCTGTCCTTTATTTCGATCATTTACAATCAGTATAGGCATAGATCAAAGATGTATACGCACATACAATTTTGATTGGTCAATCACTGACCCCCAATTTCCCACCCCCGTGCAGTAAGTGGGCCAACAGACAATGAATTTTATGAACAGAGCTAAAATTGGCTAATCAAAATTGTATGTGTGTACCAGGCTTTACAGCTAATACTGTACATACTGAAAGTAGCAGGGATCAGCATACAATACAGCTGGTTTACAATCAATAAAGGCACAGAGTAACACCTTACACTGTACACACTGGAGGTAAATCAGCACACAGTGCAAGCACTAGAGAACAGCGTATACTGTACATACTGTAGGCAGCAGAATTCAGCACACTGCAGCTAGCGTGCCAAAAATATGACGATCACGTTGTGCGGCGTGCTTATCGCGCCGCACCAAAAAATGGGTGGGCCATGGACCAGAATATAGGTGTGGTAACGGGTGGAGACAAATTTACATGAACCTAGCAATGGTGGGACATCAGATTAGGACAGTGGTGGCGAACCTTTTGGAGGCCGAGTGCCCAAACTGCAACCCAAAAGTCACTTACCGGTATCTATCGCAAAGTGGCAACAGCAATTTAAACTAAATACTGTACAAACGTTTTAACTCATACATGAACATTATGGAAAATCCAAGTTGAAAATAAACTGTGAAGATAAACAATTTCATCCATCCTACTCCTGAAAAATGTATTCAATTTTTTAGAACCTCCCAGTTTTATTTTCTGTTTTAAAACGCTAAAAAAGTAGGTTTAATGCTATTGTCTCATATGATAAGGATTCAGCTTTTCCCATAGTCTCGCAGTTAGCAATCATGTGACCCCCAACAAGACATATTCAGCAATCATGAGGCCCCCAACAAATCATGAGGCCCCCAACAAGACAAATTCAGCAATCATGAGGCCTCCAACAAATCATAAGGCCCCCAACAAGACAAATTCAGCAATCATGAGGCCCCCAACAAGACAAATTCAGCAATCATGAGGCCCCCAACAAATCATGAGGCCCCCAACAAGACAAATTCAGCAATCATGAGGCCCCCAACAAATCATGAGGCCCCCAACAAGACAAATTCAGCAATCATGAGGCCCCCAACAAATCATAAGGCTCCCAACAAGACACATTCAGCAGTCATGAGGCACATAAATAGACAGCATTTCACATAAATAGGCAGAATGCCCCCTTTATATGGTAGCCCCCCCAAGTTAGGTAGTGAGTGACAGGGACCCCCAGGTTAGCTAGTGAGTGACAGGCGCCTCCAGTTAGGTAGTGAGTGACAGGGACCCCGATAGTGAGTGACAGGGAGCACCTTTAGGTAGTGAGTGAGTGCCAGGGAGCCCCTTTAGGCAGTGAGTGAGTGACAGGAAGCCCCTTTAGGCAGTGAGTGAGTGCCAGGGAGCCCCTTTAGGCAGTGAGTGAGTGACAGGAAGCCCCTTTAGGCAGTGAGTGAGTGACAGGGAGCCCCTTTAGGGAGTGAGTGAGTGACAGGGAGCCCCTTTAGGGAGTGAGTGAGTGACAGGGAGGCCCTTTAGGGAGTGAGTGAGTGACAGGGAGGCCCTTTAGGGAGTGAGTGAGTGCCAGGGAGCCCCTTTAGGAAGTGAGTGAGTGCCAGGGAGCCCCTTTAGGAAGTGAGTGAGTGCCAGGGAGCCCCTTTAGTGAGTGAGTGCGTGCCAGGGAGCCCCTTTAGGGAGTGAGTGCGTGCCAGGGAGCCCCTTTAGGGAGTGAGTGCGTGCCAGGGAGCCCCTTTAGGGAGTGAGTGACAGGGAGCCCCTTTAGGGAGTGAGTGAGTGACAGGGAGCCCCTTTAGGGAGTGAGTGAGTGACAGGGAGACCCTTTAGGGAGTGAGTGAGTGACAGGGAGCCCCTTTAGGGAGTGAGTGCGTGCCAGGGAGCCCCTTTAGGGAGTGGGTGCGTGCCAGGGAGCCCCTTTAGGGAGTGGGTGCGTGCCAGGGAGCCCCTTTAGGGAGTGAGTGAGTGACAGGGAGCCCCTTTAGGGAGTGAGTGCGTGCCAGGGAGCCCCTTTAGGGAGTGGGTGCGTGCCAGGGAGCCCCTTTAGGGAGTGGGTGCGTGCCAGGGAGCCCCTTTAGGGAGTGAGTGAGTGACAGGGAGCCCCTTTAGGGAGTGAGTGAGTGACAGGGAGCCCCTTTAGGGAGTGAGTGCGTGCCAGGGAGCCCCTTTAGGGAGTGGGTGCGTGCCAGGGAGCCCCTTTAGGGAGTGAGTGAGTGACAGGGAGGCACTTTAGGGAGTGAGTGAGTGCCAGGGAGCCCCTTTAGGGAGTGAGTGAGTGCCAGGGAGCCCCTTTAGGGAGTGAGTGCGTGCCAGGGAGCCCCTTTAGGGAGTGAGTGAGTGCCAGGGAGCCCCTTTAGGGAGTGAGTGAGTGCCAGGGGAGCCCCTTTAGGGAGTGAGTGAGTGACAGGGAGCCCCTTTAGGGAGTGAGTGAGTGACAGGTAGCCCCTTTAGGGAGTGAGTGAGTGACAGGGAGCCCCTTTAGGCAGTGAGTGAGTGACAGGGAGCCCCTTTAGGGAGTGAGTGCGTGCCAGGGAGCCCCTTTAGGGAGTGAGTGCGTGCCAGGGAGCCCCTTTAGTTAGTGAGTGAGTGACAGGGAGGCCCCCCCTCTAGCCGCCGCCGCTCCCCCCTACCTCTCAGCAGACCTCAGGATCAGCGGCGACCCGACCAGATGTACGAGCGGGCGCTGGACGCACCCGCTCGATATGCGGAAGTGATGTCACTTCCGCATATCAGTGCGGGCGCTGGGTCCTAGCGCCCGCACGATTGGTCGCCGGCTCGCCGCCTGATCCTGAGGTCTGAGACTGTCAGTGACGCGGCGGCTGGAGGGAGCCGCTGAGGGGGGGCGGCCGGGCGGAGATCCGTGGCACCCCAGGAAAGATTAGGGGCACGTGCCCCCCTAAAACAGGGCTAGCGACGCCCCTGCCCCACAGATTAAGTTTGCCCTTAAACCGGCCCTGTCCGTGAGATCCAAATAACTTCATCAGGCCAATCACTGTGCCTACAAGTTAACGAATACAGAGGACACTCAGCAACACACCCATAAATTCGACATTCTCTTACATATAAATACATATCATTATTGTAATATTATATATATATATATATATAATAGTGACTGCCTCGCAAGCGCTTTGAGTCCGACAGGAGAAAGGCGATATACAAATACTGCAATTATTATTATTATTAGTGTACATTTGTAAGAATGAAATCTTACAAGGACTTTTTAAAGAACCAAATGCAACTAAAATGACATCAATTGTTTTTGTAATACAGTATTAAATGTTCTTTTTATGATTTCTTCATTGACACAATTATTCAACCCCTTAAAGACTACCACTCTTAAAGGAATACTGTACGTGGGTCGGGAAAAAATGAGTTGAACTTACCCGGGGCTTCTAATGGTCCCCCGCAGATATCCTGTGCCCGCACAGTCACTTACCGATGCTCCGGCCCCGCCTCCGGTTCACATCTGGAATTTCAGACTTTAAAGTCTGAAAACCACTGTGCCTGCGTTGCTGTGTACTCGTTCCTGCTGACATCACCAGGAACGTACTGTGCAGGCACAGACCATACTGGACCTGCACAGTACGCTCCTGATGACATTAGCGAGAGCGAGGACACGGCAACGCAGACGCAGTGGTTTTCAGACTTTAAAGTCTGAAATTCCAGAAGTGAACCGGAGGCAGGGCCCAGAGCATTGGTGAGTGACTGCGTGGGCACAGGATGTCTGCGGGGGATCATTAGAAGAGTAAGTTCAACTCATTTTCCCCCAACCCCCCTACAGTACTCCTTTAAGAACAGAGGTTCATTTAAGTGTTTTCGATCAGGTATTGAAAACACCTGTGGATGTTAACCAGCAGCAATCAAGCATAATAAGCACCAATTAGGCAGATTTAGAATGACTGTGATACTCAGCTCCTTCTAGACATTTACTGGTGTGTTTACAAAGATGGTGATGTCGAGAGAATGGTCCAGGAAGACAAGAGAAGAGGTGATTTCTCTTCACAGGAAGGGCAATGGCTATAAGAAGATTGCAAAGATGTTAAACATACCAAGAGACACCATAGGAAGCATCATTCGCAAATTCAAGGCAAAGGGCACTGTTGAAACGCTACCTGGTCGTGGCAGAAAGAAGATGCTGACTTTGACTGCTGTGTGCTACCTGAAGCGCAAAGTGGAGAAAAGTCCCCATGTGACTGCTGAGGAACTGAAAAACGATTTGTCAGATGCGGGTACTGAAGTTTCAGCTCAGACAATAAGGCGCACACTGCGTAATGAAGGCCTCCATGCCAGAACTCCCAGGTGCACCCCCTTGCTGTCTCCAAAGAATAAGAAGAGTCGACTGCAGTATGCCAAAAGTCATGTGGACAAACCACAAACGTTTTGGGATAGTGTTCTGTGGACTGATGAAACAAAATTAGAACTGTTTGGGCCCATGGATCAACGCGTCGCTATGTTTGGAGGAGGAAGAACAAGGCCTATGAAGAAAAGAACACCTTGCCTACTGTGAAGCATGGTGGGGGGTCAATCATGCTTTGGGGCTGTTTTGCTTCTGCAGGTACAGTGAAGCTTCAGCATGTGCAAGGTACCATGAAATCTCTTCAGTACCAGGAGATATTGGATGAAAAAGTGATGCAGTCGTTCACAAACCTGAGGCTTGGGAGACCTTGGACCTTTCATCAGGACAATGATCCCAAGCATACCTCCAAGTCCACTAAAGCATGGTTGCAGATTAAAGGCTGGAATATTTTGGAGTGGCCATCGCAGTCACCAGACTTAAATCCGATTGAGAACCTCTGGTGGGACTTAAAGAGAAACTCCGACCAAGAATTAAACTTTATCCCAATCAGTAGCTGATACCCCCTTTTACATGACAAATCTATTGCATTTCACAAACAGACCACCAGGGGGCGCTGTATGACTGATTTTGTGATGAAACCCCTCCCACAAGGAACTCTGGTACCGCGGTACTCTGGGCAAACTGCCACAATGTAACAATGTTCACAGACAGGAAATGGCTGTTTACAGCTGTCTGTAACAGCCAAAACAGCTAGGAGCAGCTACATAACCTGCCCACAGTAAAAATTTCACCATGTGATAAATGTCAGAATGTAAATCTGGGAGAGGAAAGATTTTACAATGAGCAAACACTGACTAAATCATTTATACATAATTATTGTAAAAATGAAGCACTTTTTTTATTACATTATTTTCACTGAAGTTCCTCTTTAAAGAAAGCAGTTTCAGCGCGCAAGCCTAAGAATGTGACTGAACAGGAGCCTTTTGCCCATGAAGAATGGGCTAAGATACCCGTAGATCGCTGCAACACACTTGTGTCAAGCTATGCTTCACGTTTAAAAGCAGTTATAACTGGAAAAGGATGTTGTACTAAGTACTACGAATGAATGTCACTTGGGGGTTGAATAAAACAGATAATGATGTGAGCACAGAAAATACATTTGTGGTTATTTCATTATAAATGTTATGTTACATTTGTCTGACTTACAAGTGCCTCTTTGATTTAATTGTAAACAAGATGACTGAAATGATCAAAATCAATGTCAAACTGGCCAAAACACTCAATTTCAGTGGGGATTGAATAATTTTGAACACAACTGTATATATAAAGACACGATAGCGTTTGGCGAGGACCTATCTTTCTATACATCGCACGTCCTATTCTGGGGTCAATTTCTCGATGACATATTGATTTTGTGGGATGGAACTAAGGATCTATTTGATGACTTTGTAATCTGCCTGAACACCAACGCAATTGGAATGTTTTTCACACATGAGGTTAACCAAACGAGTATAAACTTCCCTGATTTGACGATTTTACTGAACGGAGAGGGTGGTGTCTAAACCTCCATCTTCAGAAAGCCCACTGCTACTAACGCCCTCCTACATTGGAGGAGCGCCTCCCACGGTACCTAAAATAAGGTATCCCGGTGGGACAGTTTCTTTGAGCGTGGAGCAACTGCTCCACACAGAGTGATTTTGATTCTGAAAGTGAGGGCCTAAAAAGGAGATTTGAAAGGAGAGGTTTTCTAGACTTTGTGATAAAGAAGGAATATGAGAGGACAAGAGACACAGACCGTGTAACTCTGCTCAGCAAACATGAACAAAGAAAAAAGCAAAATCAGACAGACATACCGAAAACACGATTGGTGGGGACATACTCAGCTTAATCACATCAGATCTTCCAGATCCTTGATAGATACTGGTCAATTTTGCACCAAGATAAAAATCTGTGTAAAATTCTACCCTCCAGACCGAGTGTGAGAGGAGACCGGCGGCGAGTGAGCGGCGATTGGAACCAGGGAAGTGAGTAGCTATTTACAGCGCTTCCCTGCTGCAATCACTCTGCATCTGAAGGGGGAGCACAGAGGGTGGCCCTGAGAGAGGAAGGGAGGGAGAGGTCGGGCTGCCCTTGCTGCGGCTTTCCCCTCCATTATGGGGGGCACCTACTTACCTCACCTATACTGGGGGCAGCTACCTAACATATACTGGGGGGCACCTACCTAATGTAACCTATACTGGGGGGCAGCTACCTATCTAACCTATACTGGGGGTAGCTACCTATCTAACCTATACTGGGGGACCCTACCTAATCTAACCTATATACTGGGGGGCACCTACCTAATCTAACCTACACTGGGGGGCAGCTACCTAATCTAACCTATACTGGGGGGGGGGGGGCAGCTACCTGATCTAACCTATACTGGGGGCACCTACCTAATCTAACCTATACTGGGGGGCACCTACCTACCAAACCTATACTGGGGGCACTTACTTATCTAACCTGTATTGGGGGCACCTACCTACCTAGCTAGCCTATACAGGTGGCAACTATACTGGCTACCTATATTGGAGGCACCTGCCTAACTAACCTATACTGGGGGCACCTACCTATCTAACCTATGCTGGGGCAACTATTCTGGCTACCTATATTAGAGGCACCCACCTAGCTAACCTGTACTGGGGGCACCCACCTAGCTTAACTGTACTGGGGGCACCTACCTATTTAGCTTATGCCGGGGGCGCCTGCCTATCCAACCTATACTGGGGGCAACTATACTGGCTACCTATACTGGAGGCACCTACCTGGCTAACCTATACTGGGGGCAACTATACTGGCTCACCTATGCCTGGCTACTTATACTGGGGGGACCTATAGCTGGCTACCTATACTGGGGGCACCTATACCTGGCTCTGCGTGGGGGGGGGGACGCAATTTTTACACCCTTGCCCTGGGTGCATTTTAGCCTAGAAACTGCACTGCCATTTCTTCACCACTTTTGCTGTGTGTTTTGGGTCATTGTCATGCTGAAATGTCCAGTGGTGCCCAAGGCCATGTTTCTCTGCAGACTGTCTGATGTTGTTTTTGAGAATCCTCATGTATTGCTCTTTTTCATGGTGCCATTTACTGTGATTAGGTTCCCTGGTCCATTGGCTGAAACACACCCCTAAAGCATTAGGTTTCCACTACCATGTTTGATAGTGGGGGTGGTGTTCTTTGGGTTTAAGGCTTCTCCTTTTTTATGCCAAATGAAGAAACATAATTCAGTTTTTGTTTCATCTAACCATAACACAGAAGACCTGTCCAGATGTGCATTTGCAAAGGCCAAGCAAGCTTTTGTGTGCCTTATCTGGAGAAGTGGGGTGCTCCTTGTTCTGCATCCATGGAACCCAGCAGTGTGCATTGTCTGCCTTGAGACATTGCTACCAGCAGAGCCCAGATTCACCAGTACAGGTGTTACTTTTGGCTTCCGACAACTTCCTCTAAGATTTTCCACAGTGCGCAACATCTTTTATTTCTTAATAATGCTTTGCACTGTAGCCACTGGAACTTGAAAATATTTAGAAGTGGCCTTGTAGCCCTTTCCTGAATTGTGAGCAGCCACAATGCGCAGCTGCAGGTCCTCACTGAGCTCCTTTGTCTTCGTCATGACTGTCCACAAACCAACTGCAGAGAGCTGCTGTTTTTCACCTGTTGAGTTGATTAAAACAGCTGTTCCCAATTAATCAGGGTAATTAGGATGTTTTAGAACAGCTTGGACTATTTGGAATGGTATAGAACTTTGGATTTTCCCACAGACTGTGACAGTTTGTGAAGGGTATGAATAATTTTGGACACTTTTTGCTCAAATGTAAATAAAAGCTGAGAATTTTTTTTCCCCCACAATAATGGCTCTTGTACATTGTCTTATCTTTTGGGAGACACCTATGTCATTTCCCATCAAAACATTACCTTTTAACAGTAACTTTAAGTCAAAATTTTCCAGGGGTATAAATAATTATGGGTAACTCTGTATGTATATATATATATATATATATATATATATATATATATATATATATATATATATATATATATATATATATATATAATTATGGTA